>NC_054703.1:27364161-27674070 GCF_016097555.1 Gigantopelta aegis | reverse complement strand
GATCACCACTATAGTGCTTTCTCGGAGGTCCGTCCTTTCCTCATATGCTGTCTTCCAGTAAGGGTTCTTATATTTATAGAGTGCCTATCCGTTATGTACCAAAAACTGTGTTTATTCGACTAATTATGACACACCATTCATCAGAAATACTTCTGGGAGAATATGGCCCGGAATTTTTTTTTTTTTCATTTATTTACCAAATATTTGGCACAAGAATTAAGATAAATGTGGCTATGTTTCACCCACACAGTGAATGAATATGCTAGATACATTTTGGTTTATGTGTACACATTTTGGTTGAAGGATTCAGGTGAACTAGATATCAGTACACGTGTAGCAGTGTTATCACCACAATAGTGCTTTCTCGGAGGTCCGTCATTGCCTCATATACTGTCTTCCAGTAAGGGTTCTTATATTTATAGAGTGCTTATTCGTTATGTACCAAAACGTGTGTTTATTCGACTAATTATGACACGCCATTCGTCAGAAGTACTTTTGGGAGTATTCGGCCCCAAAATAAAATAAAAATTCATTTATTTTCCAAATAATTGGGGTAAAAACTAAAATAAATGTGGCTATGATTCGCCCACGCAGTGAATGGAAACGCTAGATACATTTTGCTTTATGTGTACACATTTTGTTTGAAGGGCTGAGGTGAACTAGATGTCAATACACGTATATCAGTGTTTTCACCACTATAGTGCTTTCTCGAAGGTCCGACATTGCCTCATATACTGACTTCTAGAAACGGTGTCTGATATCTATAGAGTGCTTATTCGTCATGTACCAAAAAGTGTGTTTATTCGACTAATTATGACACGCCATTCATCAGAAGTACTTTTGGGAGAATTCGGCCCCAAACTAATTTTTTTCATTTATTTACCAAATATTTGGGCCAAGAACTAAAATAAATGTGGCTATGATTCGCCCACGCAGTGAATCCATACGCTAGATACATTTTGGTTTATGTGTACACATTTTGGTTGAAGGGCTGAGGTGAACTAGATATCAGTACACGTGTAGCAGTGTGATCACCACTATAGTGCTTTCTCGGAGGTCCGTCATTGCCTCATATACTGCCTTCCAGTAAGGGTTCTTATATTTATAGAGTGCTTATTCGTTATGTACCAAAAACTGTGTTTATTCGACTAATTATGACACGCCATTCGTCAGAAGTACTTTTGGGAGTATTCGGCCCCAAAAAAAAAAAATTCATTTATTTTCCAAATAATTGGGGCAAGAACTAAAATAAATGTGGCTATGATTCGCCCACGCAGTGACTGGAAACGCTAGATACATTTTGCTTTATGTGTACACATTTTGGTTGAAGGGCTGAGGTGAACTAGATATCAGTACACGTGTAGCAGTGTGATCACCACTATAGTGCTTTCTCGGAGGTCCGTCCTTTCCTCATATGCTGTCTTCCAGTAAGGGTTCTTATATTTATAGAGTGCCTATCCGTTATGTACCAAAAACTGTGTTTATTCGACTAATTATGACACACCATTCATCAGAAATACTTCTGGGAGAATATGGCCCCGAAATTTTTTTTTTTTCATTTATTTACCAAATATTTGGCACAAGAATTAAGATAAATGTGGCTATGTTTCACCCACACAGTGAATGAATACGCTAGATACATTTTGGTTTATGTGTACACATTTTGGTTGAAGGATTCAGGTGAACTAGATATCAGTACACGTGTAGCAGTGTTATCACCACAATAGTGCTTTCTCGGAGGTCCGTCATTGCCTCATATACTGTCTTCCAGTAAGGGTTCTTATATTTATAGAGTGCTTATTCGTTATGTACCAAAAACTGTGTTTATTCGACTAATTATGACACGCCATTCATCAGAAGTACTTTTGGGAGTATTCGGCCCCAAACTAATTTGTTTTTCATTTATTTTCCAAATATTTTGGCCAAGAACTAAAATAAATGTGGCTATGATTCGCCCACGCAGTGAATGGAAACGCTAGATACATTTTGCTTTATGTGTACACATTTTGTTTGAAGGGCTGAGGTGAACTAGATGTCAATACACGTATATCAGTGTTTTCACCACTATAGTGCTTTCTCGTAGGTCCGACATTGCCTCATATACTGACTTCTAGAAACGGTGTCTGATATCTATAGAGTGCTTATTCGTTATGTACCAAAAAGTGTGTTTATTCGACTAATTATGACACGCCATTCGTCAGAAGTACTTTTGGGAGTATTCGGCCACAAAAAAAAAATAATAATCATTTGTTTTCCAAATATTTGGGCAAGAAATATTGGGGCAAGAACTAAAATAAATGTGGCTATGATTCGCCCACGCAGTGAATGAATACCTAGATACATTTTGGTTTATGTGTACACATTTTGTTGAAGGGCTGAGGTGAACTAGATATATCAGTACACGTGTAGCAGTGTGATCACCACTATAGTGCTTTCTCGGAGGTCCGTCATTGCCTCATATACTGTCTTCCAGTAACGGAGTTCTATATATATATAGAGTGTAAGGGTTATTATACTAAAAGTGCCTGTGTTTATTCGACTAAAACTGTGTTTATTCGACTAATTATCACGCCATTCATCAGAATACTTTTTGGGAGAATTCGGCCCCAAAAAAATTAAAAATTCATTTATTTTCCAAATAATTGGGGTAAAAACTAAAATAAATGTGGCTATGATTCGCCCACGCAGTGAATGAATACGCTAGATACATTTTGGTTTATGTGTACACATTTTGGTTGAAGGGCTGAGGTGAACTAGATATCAGTACACGTGTAGCAGTGTGATTACCACTATAGTGCTTTCTCGGAGGTCCGTCATTGCCTCATATGCTGCCTACCAGTACGAGTTCTTATATTTATAGAGTGCTTATTCGTTATGTGCGAAAAACTGTGTTTATTCGACTAATTATGACACGCCATTCGTCAGAAGTACTTTTGGGAGTATTCGGCCCCCAAAAAAAAAAAAAAATTCATTTATTTTCCAAATATTTGGGCCAAGAACTAAAATAAATGTGGCTATGATTCGCCCACGCAGTGAATGCATACGCTAGATACATTTTGGTTTATGTGTACACATTTTGGTTGAAGGGCTGAGGTGAACTAGATATCAGTACACGTGTAGCAGTGTGATCACCACTATAGTGCTTTCTCGGAGGTCCGTCATTGCCTCATATACTGTCTTCCAGTAAGGGTTCTTATATTTATAGAGTGCCTATTCGTTATGTACCAAAAACTGTGTTTATTCGACTAATTATGACACACCATTCATCAGAAATACTTCTGGGAGAATTCGGCCGGAATTTTTTTTTTTTCATTTATTTACCAAATATTTGGGCTAAGAATTAAGATAAATGTGGCTATGATTCGCCCACGCAGTGAATGAATACGATAGATACATTTTGGTTTATGTGTACACATTTTGGTTGAAGGATTCAGGTGAACTAGATATCAGTACACGTGTAGCAGTGTGATCACCACTATAGTGCTTTCTCGGAGGTCCGTCATTGCCTCATATACTGTCTTCCAGTAAGGGTTCTTATATTTATAGAGTGCTTATTCGTTATGTACCAAAAACTGTGTTTATTCGACTAATTATGACACGCCATTCGTCAGAAGTACTTTTGGGAGTATTCGGCCCCAAAAAAAAAAAAAATTCATTTATTTTCCAAATAATTGGGGCAAGAACTAAAATAAATGTGGCTATGATTCGCCCACGCAGTGACTGGAAACGCTAGATACATTTTGCTTTATGTGTACACATTTTGGTTGAAGGGCTGAGGTGAACTAGATATCAGTACACGTGTAGCAGTGTGATCACCACTATAGTGCTTTCTCGGAGGTCCGTCATTGCCTCATATACTGTCTTCCAGTAAGGGTTCTTATATTTATAGAGTGCTTATTCGTTATGTACCAAAAAGTGTGTTTATTCGACTAATTATGACACGCCATTCGTCAGAAGTACTTTTGGGAGTATTCGGCCACACAAAAAAAAAATAATCATTTGTTTTCCAAATATTTGGGCCAAGAACTAAAATAAATGTGGCTATGATTCGCCCACACAGTGAATCCATACGCTAGATACATTTTGGTTTATGTGTACACATTTTAGTTGAAGGGCTGAGGTGAACAAGATATCAGTACACGTGTAGCAGTGTGATCACCACTATAGTGCTTTCTCGGAGGTCCGTCCTTTCCTCATATGCTGTCTTCCAGTAAGGGTTCTTATATTTATAGAGTGCTTATTCGTTATGTACCAAAAACTGTGTTTATTCGACTAATTATGACACGCCATTCATCAGAAATACTTTTGGGAGTATTCGGCCCCAAAAAAAATTTTTTTCATTTATTTTCCAAATATTTGGGCCAAGAACTAAAATAAATGTGGCTATGATTCGCCCACGCAGTGAATGCATACGATAGATACATTTTGGTTTATGTGTACACATTTTGGTTGAAGGGCTGAGGTGAACAAGATATCAGTACACATGTAGCAGTGTGATCACCACTATAGTGCTTTCTCGGAGGTCCGTCATTGCCTCATATACTGCCTTCCAGTACGGGTTCTTATATTTATAGAGTGCTTATTCGTTATGTACCAAAAACTGTGTTTATTCGACTAATTATGACACGCCATTCATCAGAAGTACTTTTGGGAGTATTCGGCCCAAAAATTTTTTTTTTTCATTTATTTTCCAAATATTTGGGCCAAGAACTAAAATAAATGTGGCTATGATTCGCCCACGCAGTGAATGAATACGCTAGATACATTTTGGTTTATGTGTACACATTTTGGTTGAAGGGCTGAGGTGAACTAGATATCAGTACACGTGTAGCAGTGTGATCACCACTATAGTGCTTTCTCGGAGGTCCGTCATTGCCTCATATACTGTCTTCCAGTAAGGGTTCTTATATTTATAGAGTGCTTATTCGTTATGTACCAAAAACTGTGTTTATTCGACTAATTATGACACACCATTCATCAGAAATACTTCTGGGAGAATACGGCCCGGAATTTTTTTTTTTTTCATTTATTTACCAAATATTTGGGTTAAGAATTAAGATAAATGTGGCTATGTTTCACCCACACAGTGAATGAATACGCTAGATACATTTTGGTTTATGTGTACACATTTTGGTTGAAGGACTGAGGTGAACTAGATATCAGTACACGTGTAGCAGTGTGATCACCACTATAGTGCTTTCTCGGAGGTCCGTCATTGCCTCATATACTGTCTTCCAGTAAGGGTTCTTATATTTATAGAGTGCTTATTCGTTATGTACCAAAACGTGTGTTTATTCGACTAATTATGACACGCCATTCGTCAGAAGTACTTTTGGGAGTATTCGGCCACAAAAAAAAAAAATCATTTATTTTCCAAATATTTGGGCCAAGAACTAAAATAAATGTGGCTATGATTCGCCCACGCAGTGAATCCATACGCTAGATACATTTTGGTTTATGTGTACACATTTAAGTTGAAGGGTTGAGGTCAGCTAGATATCATTACACGTATATCAGTGTAATCAACACTATAGTGCTTTCTCGGAGGTCCGTCATTTGCTCATATACTGTCTTCCAGTAAAGGTTATTATATTTATAGAGTGATTATTGGTTATGTACCAAAAACTGTGTTTATTCGACCAATTATGACACGCCATTCATCAGAAGTACTTTTGGGAGTATTCGGCCCCAAAAAAAAATATTATTCATTTATTTTCCAAATATTTGGGCCAAGAACTAAAATAAATGTGGCTATGATTCGCCCACGCAGTGAATCCATACGCTAGATACATTTTGGTTTATGTGTACACATTTTGGTTGAAGGGCTGAGGTGAACTAGATATCAGTACACGTGTAGCAGTGTGATCACCACTATAGTGCTTTCTCGGAGGTCCGTCATTGCCTCATATACTGTCTTCCAGTAAGGGTTCTTATATTTATAGAGTGCCTATTCGTTATGTACCAAAAACTGTGTTTATTCGACTAATTATGACACGCCATTCATCAGAAATACTTCTGGGAGAATTCGGCCCCCAAATTATTTTTTTCATTTATTTACCAAATATTTGGGCCAAGAACTAAAATAAATGTGGCTATGATTCGCCCGCGCAGTGAATGCATACGATAGATACATTTTGGTCTATGTGTACACATTTTGGTTGAAGGGCTGAGGTGAACAAGATATCAGTACACATGTAGCAGTGTGATCACCACTATAGTGCTTTCTCGGAGGTCCGTCATTGCCTCATATACTGCCTTCCAGTACGGGTTCTTATATTTATAGAGTGCTTATTCGTTATGTACCAAAAACTGTGTTTATTCGACTAATTATGACACGCCATTCGTCAGAAGTACTTTTGGGAGTATTCGGCCCCAAAAAAAAATAAAAATTCATTTATTTTCCAAATATTTGGGCCAAGAACTAAAATAAATGTGGCTATGATTCGCCCACGCAGTGAATCCATACGCTAGATACATTTTGGTTTATGTGTACACATTTAAGTTGAAGGGTTGAGGTCAGCTAGATATCATTACACGTATATCAGTGTAATCAACACTATAGTGCTTTCTCGGAGGTCCGTCATTTGCTCATATACTGTCTTCCAGTAAAGGTTATTATATTTATAGAGTGATTATTGGTTATGTACCAAAAACTGTGTTTATTCGACCAATTATGACACGCCATTCATCAGAAGTACTTTTGGGAGTATTCGGTCCCAAACTAATTTGTTTTTCATTTATTTTCCAAATATTTTGGCCAAGAACTAAAATAAATGTGGCTATGATTCGCCCACGCAGTGCATATACGCTAAACACATTTTGGTTTATGTGTACACATTTTGGTTGAAGGGCTGAGGTGAACTAGATATCAGTACACGTGTAGCAGTGTGATCACCACTATAGTGCTTTCTCGGAGGTCCGTCATTGCCTCATATACTGTCTTCCAGTAAGGGTTCTTATATTTATAGAGTGCCTATTCGTTATGTACCAAAAACTGTGTTTATTCGACTAATTATGACACGCCATTCATCAGAAATACTTCTGGGAGAATACGGCCCCCAAATTATTATTTTTTCATTTATTTACCAAATATTTGGGCTAAGAATTGACATAAATGTGGCTATGATTCGCCCACGCAGTGAATGAATACGCTAGATATATTTTGGTTTATGTGTACTCATTTTGGTTGAAAGGCTGAGGTGAACTAGATATCAGTACACGTGTAGCAGTGTGATCACCACTATAGTGCTTTCTCGGAGGTCCGTCATTGCCTCATATACTGCCTTCCAGTACGGGTTCTTATATTTATAGAGTGCTTATTCGTTATGTACCAAAAACTGTGTTTATTCGACTAATTATGACACGCCATTCGTCAGAAGTACTTTTGGGAGTATTCGGCCCCAAAAAATTATTTTTTTCATTTATTTTCCAAATATTTGGGCCAAGAAACTAAAATAAATGTGGCTATGTTTCACCCACACAGTGAATGAATACGCTAGATACATTTTGGTTTATGTGTACACATTTTGGTTGAAGGGGTGAGGTGAACTAGATATCAGTACACGTGTAGCAGTGTGATCACCACTATAGTGCTTTCTCGGAGGTCCGTCATTGCCTCATATACTGTCTTCCAGTAAGGGTTCTTATATTTATAGAGTGCTTATTCGTTATGTACCAAAAACTGTGTTTATTCGACTAATTATGACACGCCATTCATCAGAAATACTTCCGGGAGAATTCGTCAAAAAAATTATTTTTTTCATTTATTTACCAAATATTTGGGCCAAGAACTAAAATAAATGTGGCTATGATTCGCCCACGCAGTGAATGAATACGCTAGATACATTTTGGTTTATGTGTACACATTTTGGTTGAAGGGCTGAGGTGAACTAGATATCAGTACACGTGTAGCAGTGTTATCACCACTATAGTGCTTTCTCGGAGGTCCGTCATTGCCTCATATACTGCCTTCCAGTAACGGTTCTTATATTTATAGAGTGCTTATTCGTTATGTACCAAAAACTGTGTTTATTCGACTAATTATGACACGCCATTCGTCAGAAGTACTTTTGGGAGTATTCGGCCCCAAAAAAAAAAAAATCATTTATTTTCCAAATATTTGGGCCAAGAACTAAAATAAATGTGGCTATGATTCGCCCACACAGTGAATCCATACGCTAGATACATTTTGGTTTATGTGTACACATTTTAGTTGAAGGGCTGAGGTGAACTAGATATCATACAGCTAGATATACGACTTTAATCACCGAGTGTGCAGTGTAATAGATACCACTATAGTGCTTTCACCACTATAGTGCTTTCTCGGAGGTCCGTCATTGCCTCATATACTGCCTACCAGTACGAGTTCTTATATTTATAGAGTGCCTATCCGTTATGTACCAAAAACTGTGTTTATTCGACTAATTATGACACGCCATTCATCAGAAATACTTTTGGGAGTATTCGGCCAAAAAAAATTTTTTTTTTCATTTATTTACCAAATATTTGGGCCAAGAATTAAAATAAATGTGGCTATGATTCGCCCACACAGTGAATGAATACGCTAGATACATTTTGGTTTATGTGTACACATTTTGGTTGAAGGGCTGAGGTGAACTAGATATCAGTACACGTGTAGCAGTGTGATCACCACTATAGTGCTTTCTCGGAGGTCCGTCATTGCCTCATATACTGTCTTCCAGTAAGGGTTCTTATATTTATAGAGTGCCTATTCGTTATGTACCAAAAACTGTGTTTATTCGACTAATTATTATGACACGCCATTCATCAGAAATACTTTTGGGAGAATTCGGCCCCCAACTTATTTTTTTCCATTTATTTACCAAATATTTGGGCCAAGAACTAAAATAAATGTGGCTATGATTCGGCCGCGCAGTGAATGCATACGATAGATACATTTTGGTCTATGTGTACACATTTTGGTTGAAGGGCTGAGGTGAACAAGATATCAGTACACATGTAGCAGTGTGATCACCACTATAGTGCTTTCTCGGAGGTCCGTCATTGCCTCATATACTGTCTTCCAGTAAGGGTTCTTATATTTATAGAGTGCCTATTCGTTATGTACCAAAAACTTTGTTTATTCGACTAATTATGACACGCCATTCGTCAGAAGTACTTTTGGGAGTATTCGGCCCCAAAAAATTTTTTTTTTTCATTTATTTTCCAAATATTTGGGCCAAGAACTAAAATAAATGTGGCTATGATTCGCCCACGCAGTGAATGAATACGCTAGATACATTTTTTTTTATGTGTACACATTTTGGTTGAAGGGCTGAGGTGAACTAGATATCAGTACACGTGTAGCAGTGTTATCACCACTATAGTGCTTTCTCGGAGGTCCGTCATTGCCTCATATACTGTCTTCCAGTAAGGGTTCTTATATTTATAGAGTGCTTATTCGTTATGTACCAAAAACGTGTGTTTATTCGACTAATTATGACACGCCATTCGTCAGAAGTACTTTTGGGAGTATTCGGGCCCCAAAAAAAAATTTTTTTCATTTATTTCCAAATATTTGGGCTAAGAACTAAAATAAATGTGGCTATGATTCGCCCACGCAGTGAATGAATACGCTAGATATATTTTGGTTTATGTGTACACATTTTGGTTGAAGGGCTGAGGTGAACTAGATATCAGTACACGTGTAGCAGTGTTATCACCACTATAGTGCTTTCTCGGAGGTCCGTCATTGCCTCATATACTGTCTTCCAGTAAGGGTTCTTATATTTATAGAGTGCTTATTCGTTATGTACCAAAAAGTGTGTTTATTCGACTAATTATGACACGCCATTCGTCAGAAGTACTTTTGGGAGTATTCGGCCAAAAAAAAAAAAAATAATCATTTGTTTTCCAAATATTTGGGCCAAGAACTAAAATAAATGTGGCTATGATTCGCCCACACAGTGAATCCATACGCTAGATACATTTTGGTTTATGTGTACACATTTTAGTTGAAGGGGTGAGGTCAACTAGATATCATTACACATATAGCAGTGTAATCACCACTACAGTGCTTTCTCGGAGGTCCGTCATTGCCTCATATACTGTCTTCCAGTAAGGGTTATTATATCTATACAGTGCCTGTTGGTTATGTACCACAAACTGTGTTTATTCGACTAATTATGACAGGCCATTCATCAGAAATACTTCCGGGAGAATTCGGCTCCAAAATTATTTTTTTCATTTATTTACGAAATATTTGGGCTAAGAATTGACATAAATGTGGCTATGATTCGCCCACGCAGTGAATGAATACGCTAGATATATTTTGGTTTATGTGTACTCATTTTGGTTGAAAGGCTGAGGTGAACTAGATATCAGTACACGTGTAGCAGTGTGATCACCACTATAGTGCTTTCTCGGAGGTCCGTCCTTTCCTCATATGCTGTCTTCCAGTAAGGGTTCTTATATTTATAGAGTGCCTATCCGTTATGTACCAAAAACTGTGTTTATTCGACTAATTATGACACACCATTCGTCAGAAGTACTTTTGGGAGTATTCGGCCCCAAAAAAATTTTTTTTTTTCATTTATTTCCCAAATATTTGGGTAAGAACTAAAATAAATGTGGCTATGATTCGCCCACGCAGTGAATGGATACGCTAGATACATTTTGGTTTATGTGTACACATTTTGGTTGAAGGGCTGAGGTGAACTAGATATCAGTACACGTGTAGCAGTGTGATCACCACTATAGTGCTTTCTCGGAGGTCCGTCATTGCCTCATATACTGTCTTCCAGTACGGGGTTCTTATATTTATAGAGTGCTTATTCGTTATGTACCCAAAAAGTGTGTTTATTCGACTAATTATGACACGCCATTCGTCAGAAGTACTTTTGGGAGAATTCGGCCCCCAAATTATTTTTTTTCATTTATTTACCAAATATTTGGGCCAAGAACTAAAATAAATGTGGCTATGATTCGCCCGCGCAGTGAATGCATACGCTAGATACATTTTGGTTTATGTGTACACATTTTGGTTGAAGGGCTGAGGTGAACTAGATATCAGTACACGTGTAGCAGTGTGATCACCACTATAGTGCTTTCTCGGAGGTCCGTCATTGCCTCATATACTGTCTTCCAGTAAGGGTTCTTATATTTATAGAGTGCTTATTCGTTATGTACCAAAAACTGTGTTTATTCGACTAATTATGACACGCCATTCGTCAGAAGTACTTTTGGGAGTATTCGGCCCCAAAAAAAAAAAAAAATCATTTATTTTCCAAATATTTGGGCCAAGAACTAAAATAAATGTGGCTATGATTCGCCCACGCAGTGAATCCATACGCTAGATACATTTTGGTTTATGTGTACACATTTTGGTTGAAGGGCTGAGGTGAACTAGATATCAGTACACGTGTAGCAGTGTGATCACCACTATAGTGCTTTCTCGGAGGTCCGTCATTGCCTCATATACTGTCTTCCAGTAAGGGTTCTTATATTTATAGAGTGCCTATTCGTTATGTACCAAAAACTGTGTTTATTCGACTAATTATGACAGGCCATTCATCAGAAATACTTCCGGGAGAATTCGGCTCCAAAATTATTTTTTTCATTTATTTACGAAATATTTGGGCTAAGAATTGACATAAATGTGGCTATGATTCGCCCACGCAGTGAATGAATACGCTAGATATATTTTGGTTTATGTGTACTCATTTTGGTTGAAAGGCTGAGGTGAACTAGATATCAGTACACGTGTAGCAGTGTGATTACCACTATAGTGCTTTCTCGGAGGTCCGTCATTGCCTCATATGCTGCCTACCAGTACGAGTTCTTATATTTATAGAGTGCTTATTCGTTATGTGCGAAAAACTGTGTTTATTCGACTAATTATGACACGCCATTCGTCAGAAGTACTTTTGGGAGTATTCGGCCCCAAAATAAAATAAAAATTCATTTATTTTCCAAATAATTGGGGCAAGAACTAAAATAAATGTGGCTATGATTCGCCCACGCAGTGAATGGAAACGCTAGATACATTTTGCTTTATGTGTACACATTTTGTTTGAAGGGCTGAGGTGAACTAGATGTCAATACACGTATATCAGTGTTTTCACCACTATAGTGCTTTCTCGAAGGTCCGACATTGCCTCATATACTGACTTCTAGAAACGGTGTCTGATATCTATAGAGTGCTTATTCGTCATGTACCAAAAAGTGTGTTTATTCGACTAATTATGACACGCCATTCGTCAGAAGTACTTTTGGGAGTATTCGGCCACAAAAAAAAAAAAAATAATCATTTGTTTTCCAAATATTTGGGCCAAGAACTAAAATAAATGTGGCTATGATTCGCCCACTCAGTGAATGCATACGCTAGATACATTTTGGTTTATGTGTACACATTTTGGTTGAAGGGCTGAGGTGAACTAGATATCAGTACACGTGTAGCAGTGTGATCACCACTATAGTGCTTTCTCGGAGGTCCGTCATTGCCTCATATACTGTCTTCCAGTAAGGGTTCTTATATTTATAGAGTGCCTATTCGTTATGTACCAAAAACTGTGTTTATTCGACTAATTATGACACGCCATTCATCAGAAGTACTTTTGGGAGTATTCGGTCCCAAACTAATTTGTTTTTCATTTATTTTCCAAATATTTGGGCCAAGAACTAAAATAAATGTGGCTATGATTCGCCCACGCAGTGAATCCATACGCTAGATACATTTTGGTTTATGTGTACACATTTTAGTTGAAGGGGTGAGGTCAACTAGATATCATTACACATATAGCAGTGTAATCACCACTACAGTGCTTTCTCGGAGGTCCGTCATTGCCTCATATACTGTCTTCCAGTAAGGGTTATTATATTTATACAGTGCCTATTCGTTATGTACCACAAACTGTGTTTATTCGACTAATTATGACACGCCATTCCTCAGAAATACTTCTGGGAGAATTCGGCCCCAAAATAAAAAATTTCATTTGTTTATTAAAAAATATTTGGGCTAAGAATTAAGATAAATGTGGCTATGACTCGCCCACACAGTGAATGAATACGCTTGATTAATTTTGGTTTATGTGTACACATTTTAGTTGAAGGGCTGAGGTGAACTAGATATCAGTAAACCTATAGAAGTGTGATCACCACTATAGTGCTTTCTCGGAGGTCCGTCATTGCCTCATATACTGTCTTCCTGTAAGGGTTCTTATATTTATAGAGTGCCTATTCGTTCTGTACTAAAAACTGTGTTTGTTCGACTAATTATGACACGCGTTTCATCAGAAGTACTTTTGGGAGTATTCAGGCCCAAAAATAAAAATAAATCATTTATTTTCCAAATATTTGGGCCAAGAACTAAAATAAATGTGGCTATGATTCGCCCACGCAGTGAATGGAAACGCTAGATACATTTTGCTTTATGTGTACACATTTTTGTTGAAGGGCTGAGGTGAACTAGATGTCAATACACGTATATCAGTGTTTTCACCACTATAGTGCTTTCTCGAAGGTCCGACATTGCCTCATATACTGATTTCTAGAAACGGTGTCTGATATCTATAGAGTGCTTATTCGTCATGTACCAAAAAGTGTGTTTATTCGACTAATTATGACACGCCATTCGTCAGAAGTACTTTTGGGAGTATTCGGCCACAAAAAAAAAAAAAAATCATTTGTTTTCCAAATATTTGGGCCAAGAACTAAAATAAATGTGGCTATGATTCGCCCACGCAGTGACTGCAAACGCTAGATACATTTTGGTTTGTGTGTACACATTTTAGTTGAAGGGCTGAGGTCAACTAGATATCCCTACACGTATTGCAGTTTTATCACCACTATTGTGCTTTCTCGGAGATCCGTCATTGCCTCATATACTGTCTTCAAGTAAAGGTTATTATATTTATACAGTGCCTATTCGTTGTGTACCACAAACTGTGTTTATTCGACTAATTATGACACACCATTCGTCAGAAATACATATGGGAGAATTCGGCACCAAAATATTATTTTTTTCCATTTATTTACCAAATATTTGGGCCAAGAACTAAAATAAATGTGGCTATGGTTCGCCCACGCAGTGAATGGAAACGCTTGATACATTTTCGTTTATGTGTACACATTTTGGTTGAAGGGCTGAGGTGAACTAGATATCAGTACACGTGTTGCAGTGTTATCATCACTATAGTGCTTTTTCGTAGGTCCGTCATTGCATCATATACTGTCTTCCAGTAAGGGTTCTTATATTTATAGAGAGCCTATTCGTAATATACCAAAAACTGTGTTTATTCGACTAATTATGACACGCCATTTGTCAGAAATACATTGTGGGAGAATTTGGCACAATTTTTTTTTTTTTGATTTATTTACCAAATATTTCGGCCAAGAACTAAAATAAATGTGGCTATGATTCGCCCACGCAGGGAGAGCATTCACTGCCTCATATACTGACTTCCAGAAAGGGTTCTGATGTTTACAGAGTGGAGGAGACCCTGTTCGAGTGGTCCCTATCCATTATGTACCAAAATCTTTCTTTAGTCGACTACTTATGACTCACCATTCGGCAAAGATCAATTTTGGAAAATTCGGCCCCATGATTTATTTTTTCACTTATACACCAAATATTTAGGACAAGACCTAACATAAATGTGCGTATAATTCGCCCCCGCTGTCACGGGGATTCTATAATTCCCGTAACTGAATAAAACACGATTATCAAAATCTCTCCTAACTGTATATCTATTAGATCTCTCTGTAACAGGCTGTTAAACCCTAGTATGGCTCGTCTCTAGGTATGATCAGAGATACGATCTTATATAAAGTATATATTATTATAGCACGTTAGTTCTCTAGAAACACAACAAAAACACAATACACTTTGGAATCTGTATTAATCTACGCTGACAAATGTACAGCCGTAGTAGTTAATTAATAACAGCAATAATAACAACCCAGAACTGATCACTTAATTAGTTAATCTCTAGGTGTCTAGTTACACAATATGCGAATCACCTCACCGTTACACCACACCCACACGTGTGATAATTGAGAAACGCTTCCAGGAGAAGTTAATTAATAAAGGAATTACAACACCATTCCTGACTGGTTAGTTTTTAGTTAACCCTTACTACTCGTTCAGTAACGTGTGATAATTTAGAAACGCTTCCAGGGGAACTTAATTAATAAAGGAATTACAGCTCTATTCCTAACGGGTTAATTTTTAATTAACCCTAACTACTCATTCAGTAACCTTGTAACACAGAATTAATACTGGTACCGATCACAATAAAGACAATAACCTACAGTGTACCTAGGTCGTCTAGGATGACTGGCTAAGCTTTATATTACCAAATACTCGTATAATGTTAGAACAAGAAGTCTACGATTTACTTCGTCAGATGACCGAAGACACTGTCTAAAGAATATTGGTATAATACAGTATTAAAATATTTAAAAGTCACATCAATCACATCAAGGTTATACACAGAGCAGAAATAATATATTTACCAGTCCAAACGGACAACGTTCCCCCTGGACGCCTTCCAAATGTTTCTCCTAGATATCTCTAAATTCTAGCTATTTATTATAAATCAGAATTGGCCTGGGGGTACAAGGCGGTACCTCCCCCTATCATCTGATATTTCACCTCTACTAGCGTCGGTATATTTCTCTCTGATCGTCAGACTTACTGACGCCATCGTCGCCAATCACGGTTGTAAAAACCGCACTCGCAGAGGTATTACGTAACTACTCGCCACATGGCCTCCACAGCTGGTCTAAGTGCATATTGGAATGCCCGATCGCGCGAAGTATTACGTAACAAGTTGCCCACCTGGGCTACGGGCAATGAAACTGCACACGGCCCTCTAACACAATTAAAATCGCCACAGGCGAAACAAATTTAAGCGCATGTTCCGTCACACCCGCAATGCGTACATACGATACATACATTTGCCTGCATATTTACACATTTTATTTTTAGGGTTGGGGTAAACTAGATGTCTGAACACATATAGCAATGATTTCAGGAGACCCTGTGTGTGTGGTCCCTATCCATTATGTACCAAAACCTTTGTTTATTCGACTACTTATGACTTATGACTTATGACCATTCGGCAAAAATACATTTTCGAAGTTTCGGCCCCAAAATGAATTTTTCACTTATTCACCAAATATTTGGGACAAGGACAAAAACGAATGTGCCTATAATTCGCCCACGCAGTGCGTACATACGATACATACATTTGCCTGTATGTTTACACATTTTATTTTTAGGGGTGGGGTGAACTAGATGTCAGAACACATATAGCAATGCTTTCAGCACTATAGTGCGTTGTTGTATGGTGGTCACTGCCTGATATACTGACTTCCAGAAAGGGTTCTGATATTTATAGAGTGGAGGAGACCCTGTGCGAGTGCTCGCTATCCATGATGTACCGTAAACTTTCTTTATTCGACTACTTATGACTCAGCATTCGGCAAAAATAAATTTTGGAAAATTTGGCCCCAAAATTTATTTTTTCACGTATTGACCACATATTTAGGACAAGGAGTGACATAAATGTGCGTATAATTCGCCCACGCAGTGCATACATACGATACATACATTTGCCTGTATATTTACACATTTTATTTTTAGGGTTGGGGTGAACTAGATGTCTGAACATATATAGCAATGATTTCAGGAGACCCTGTGTGTGTGGTCCCTATCCATTACGTACCAAAACCTTTGTTTATTTGACTACTTATGACTCACCATTCGGCAAAAATACATTTTCGAAATTTCGGCCCCAAAATTAATTTTTCACTTATTCACCACATATTTGGGATAAGGACTAAAATAAATGTGCCTATAATTCGCCCACGCAGTGCGTACATACAATACATGCATTTGCCTCTATATTTACACATTTTATTTTTAGGGGTGGGGTGAACTAGATGTCAGAACACATATAGCAATGCTTTCAGCACTATAGTGCGTTGTTGTATGGTGGTCACTGTCTCATATACTGACTTCCAGAAAGGGTTCTGATATTTATAGAGTGCACTTCGAACTTTGACACGGAACTTCTGGTACTGTGCCACATTTGCATGGGTTCACATTTGTCAGCAAGGGACAATTAAAAGACGAGAGAGTACGGATTGGACAGAAAAGGTTGGTATATTTTGGTTTTTCGTGTCTTCATCTTCTTTGGTCTCTCGTCATTGACTATGGTGCCCTGTCATTTGGCATTGTTCCCTCGTCAAATTTTGCATATTTCATTTCAACTTATGTTCGTGCTTGTATCGAATTAAGGTTCAATCACGCTGTCCTGGGCACACACCTGAGCTATCTGGGCTGTTATGTCCTCGGCTGTGGCTCAGTTGTTAGTTGGTTAGCGAGAGAGAATAGGGTGTACTGGCCTTACATCTACCCATCGAGTCGATAAAACTCACTCTGGGCGAGAGCCGGTACCGGTCTGCGAACACTGTACCTACCAGCATTATGTCCTATGGCGTAACAACGACGCCACCGAGGTCTGTCATTTTGCTTAAAGCCAAGACAAGTTTATTTACTTCGATTCTGTCCCCAAGTGTCCTCATTGCGACTCAAAATACGATGGTTTGTCACAATATTATCAGTCAAGGCGGCACACCATTATTTCTGGTATAAATGGCACTGTTGTAGCTAGTCGGTCTGGGATCGATCCCCGTTGGTGGGTCCACTGGGGCTATTTCTCGTTCCAGACAGTGCACCACGACTGGTATATCAAAGACAGCAGCATGTGCTATCCTGTCTCTGGGATACTGCATATAAAAGATCCCTTACTACTAATAGAAAAATGTAGCGGGTTTCCTCTCAAAGACTACATGTCAAATTACCAAATGTTTGACATCCAATACTGTATGATTAATACTTGAAGTGTGCTCTAGTGGTGTCGATAAACAATACAAACGTTTTTGTTGTACATTGTAGCTATGGGGGCAATTGCATTTTAATGTTGACATGCGAGGTCAAAATCGAAACACGTGCTCAGCAGAGACCCGCAATATATTTGTTTTGGCCTAACAACAAAATAAAGCTAAACAACAAAAAGTTTTATGTGATATGTTTTATTCACTTTCAGGCACTAGTCATGAGAGAGAGAAAGTTCCAAAATGTTATGTTATTTTATTTTGTTGTACAAAAAACCTTCAATGTAAATATACACACCATCAATAAAACCATGAAGTGTTATTTAATTGCGACACGATGAGCATACAAAAAACATGTTTAATAATGATCAAGCTATCTCCCATAATTTTTATACCATGTTTATGAAACATAATGACTCGTCTTACACATACATTTGTGTATTTAACAAAACGTTATGATTTTCAATTATCTTCAATCAATTTATAATTTTATATTTCATATATATTGTGTGTGTGTGTGTGGGGGGGGGGGGGGGTTATTGTGTGACACCTCAAAAATCTTCGCTTGCCAGTCTGAGCACCCCCCCTGCAAAATGTTTTGCACACCCCCTGCAAAATGTTTTGCACACGTGCCTTATTAGTAACAAAATGTAGTATTTGTAGTTGATTACAAGACCGAATTCCACAGAAGTGACAAATCAAAGCACCACTTCGTACAATAAACACCTAAAAACAAGACCCTTGTACAATGATGGGAGATAGAGACACACGTTAACAATTGACATTGGTTCTATATACAGTAATGTACACATGTGGTATGAGAGTTTGTAAATGGATTGCTTACATGTTTCACAGTACAGTTGTAACAGTGTAAACATCAGATAATAAATGGATTGCTTACATGTTTCACAGTACAGTTGTAACAGTGTAAACAACAGATAGCAAATGGATTGCTTACATGTTTCACAGTACCGTTGTAACAGTGTAAACAACAGATAGCAAATGGATTGCTTACATGTTTCACAGTACAGTCGTAACAGTGTAAACAACAGATAGTAAATGGATTACTTACATGTTTCACAGTACGTTTGTAACAGTGTAAACAACAGATAGTAAATGGATTACTTACATGTTTCACAGTACAGTTGTAACAGTGTAAACAACAGATAGTAAATGGATTGCTTAAACAACAGATAGTAAATAGATTGCTTACATGTTTCACAGTACAGTTGTAACAGTGTAAACAACAGATAGTAAATGGATTGCTTACATGTTTCAGTGTAAACAACAGATAGTAAATAGATTGCTTACATGTTTCACAGTACAGTTGTAACAGTGTAAACAACAGATAGTAAATGGATTGCTTACATGTTTCAGTGTAAACAACATATAGTAAATGGATTGCTTACATGTTTCACAGTACAGTTGAAACAGTGTAAACAACAGATAGTAAATGGATTACTTACATGTTTCACAGTACAGTTGTATCAAGTGTGTATCAGAAACGTGATTCAAATATTGCTTGTTTTCATCCCAAAAGAGCCAAAGACGTTTCTCAAAAATCACGCATATTGGTTGGTCAGTGGTATAAGGTTTTTCTTTACTCAAAAATATACAATGCGTTTCATTGGTCACATTTAAAAACAAACATGTCAGATCTTCTTAGTCATAATATTCCATGGTGGTACTGGTATGGTTTTATTGCTATCTGAGGTCTTATTTTTGATGAGTTTATGAAAATAAATAGCGGTGACTTTAGAAGTAATGAGATGATGTGAGATAAATAAAAAAAACACAAAAAAATATACAAAGCTATATAATTAAATGCATGTGGTTAATAACAAACAAATGTTTATTGAGGTTTTAAATCATTTGATAATCACATAGTACAATTACATTTACAGAAACGCAGTAGTAATACTAACATTCCTGTCTTCCCTGCTTGTAAAAATGAATTAGTCCATATCAACCAAATGAATTGTACCACTGCAGAGGTTTAGGGGTGAATATTTCAAACGTTTTAAACTTGTCATCCAGATACATTCAAACCAATGTTTAATCAGTTATTACAGATACTATAGACACTGTATTTAGTTAACATAAAATGCAATCTAAAAAAAAATTGACATTACAAATTAAATTTGACAAACTAAAAGTATAATAAATTTTAAAATATTAAAAAACGGAAACATAATATTCAAATTAAAATTCAACTGAAGTACATGTACATGGTATAAAATTTTGTAAATTTTGATCCAAGTTAAATATCCTATTTTGTGTTTAAAAATAAAATGAAAGATAGTTTTTATATCAAATTTGGTAACATTACTACACAATTTATGAAACACACCTATACAAGATGGCAGTAAATATTTTGTAAAACACTGAGTGCAAACTACAATTAGCATCTGTATGCCAGGTCCCATAATTCTGGAAACAAGATGGCTACCATTTTGAAGACAATTTAAATTTGATATTAAAAAAATAGAAAAAAATAAAATAAAAAGGCAATAACTTATAAGTCATCAAATGAAAGCAAACACACTTTGCTTTCATCATATTACAGTAGAATCTCGTTGGGTCAAACTTTGAAAGGTCGAATACATTGCAACGCTCGAACTAAAAACAAAGTCCCTAGTTACACTTCTGTTAGGTCGAACTACCCGGTGGGTTGAATACGTACTAGAGCACTGATGGGATTCGAGCCAATGGGATTCAACTGTATTTATGCCTGAAATATAAATCATTATTATAATATGTACAGACGCAGTTCGGAAATGGCCGTACATTCAGATAATACAAGTCCATCATTACAGCCAGTTCCAGCCCAACACAAATGTATATAGATAGCAAAACTGCTGTACAAATGATCAAAATGATTAACTACATGCAAAGAGGACACAAAACAAACCTAAGGGAGACAACCCTTTTTTAGTATGCATATATAAATATATTTATGACGGCTGATCAATGTGTTTGATGATGATTTTATTTTTCATTTGAGTTTTGACATGAATTTGAGTCGGATGGTGATAACTGAAAATATAACAATGGGAAAAGACAATGTGACCATGTTGTTATTGTAAAATAGTACACAACAGAAAAGATAAATCAAACTCCATTTTGATCATATAACGATTTCTCTTGGCAGTGTATTGGTTTCAGTAGATTTTGATTGAAAACATTAACGCTGGTGCCAAAAATTTAAAGCAATTTAGCGAATTTGATCAGAAAATGTGTAGACAAATTTAAGTAAAATCTAGCTAAACAGAATTATTTTTAAAAACAGCTATACACACAAAAATAAGTTTTCGAATTAGGTTTTTAGCTAATTGATAATTTAATCAGATTGCACAATGCAAAATCTGTATTCCTAGTATTTCAAAACCTTTCTAAAAATTCACAAAGAATTCTTGACTTGAATATTTTTATCCTTTAGTTTGTTTTTTTTTTGTTGGGAATTTTACAAAGTTTTTAATTTTACTTTTTCTTCATCTCATAGTGATATTGTTAGCAGAAATATATATTTATAAAATAGGATCATCTTCAGAATACACGTAGGTGCAAGCTGGGTAAGTAACTTTGCCATTTTATGGATGGGTAAATGGTATCAGATTTCTGCAGTCAAGATAAAAATAAAAAAAGCCAAATTAAACCAGTATTATGTACATTGTATATAAGCCATGTGACACATTTGAGGCAAACACTAATGGCAATTTATCTATTAACCTGGGGATTGATCCCTGTTGGTGGACCCATTGGGTTATTTCTCCTTCCAGCCAGTGCTCCACAATTGGTGTAACAAAGGCCATGGTATGTACTATCCTGTCTGTGGGATGGTGCATAAAAAAAGATCCCTTGCTGCTAATCGAAAAATAGTAGCCCATGGAGTGGCAACAGTGGGTTTCCTCTCTCAATATATGTGTGGTACTTAACCATATGTCCAACAACATATAACCGTAAATAAAATGTGTTGAGTGCGTCGTTAATTCCCCCTCCTTCCCTCCCCCCTCCCAAAAAAAAAACCACACCCAAAAAACTATTAACCTGGCACTACATGTATATACATACATACGTTTGATTTGTCCCCAAATTAGTTGTAATTTTCCTTCAAATCAGCTAGTAAAAACATCTAAAAAAAAACAATTGTTTGCACATAATAATATTTTATACAATATTTATTTTTAAAATGTTATGGGTTAGACATTGATCAGGTCAAACGTGATGACATTGTTCAGTTCGGCTCATTCCAGACAAGACACAAAACGGTAAATTGTAAGTTTACAAGACACACATTTCATTTCTCACAGAAACACCAACATTAAATATTCAAATAAAACCGAGAATCTGGTTTTCAAAATGAAAAAAAACAAACATTCAGGGCCCTCATTTTCATAGCGAACTTAGTGCTACCCAATTGTAAAACCATCCTAAGGTATGACATCACTATGGTGTGTGCTGTAGTGACGTCACAACATACGATGGTTTTACAATATGTTTTAGTCCTAAGATAGCTTCGAAACTATGGGCGCAGTAAGATAACTGGAAGCCAGATATTGTTCTCACATTCTTCGTTTCTTAAACTTCTAATAAAAATTAAAAAACACCCAATGATTTAGTTTTCAGGATGCAAAGAAAGTTTTCTTTTTGCATATTTAGGAAACAGCTGCAAATGAGATATTTTTCTTGGTTTGTTTTCGTTCATATTTTTTTTCAGTTTTTTTCTGCTCATAACTTCTATGAATAAAACCAATGATATGGTTTTCATCATACAAAAACTTGGTTAATTGTTTTTATATTCAGGGAAGAAATTGTAATCCAGATGTTTTCCTCGATTATTTTTCTTTCTTTGTTCCAAAATCTTTTGCACACATCTGTCAATAAACCAATGATTTAGTTTCCAAGAAGCAAAGTCTTACTTTCATTAATTCAGGAAACAAAGACACAATGCCGTTGTATATCAACACCACACATCAGTCATCAACAGGTCCAATTGGTTTGAGAATGATGTCAACATTTTGTAACACAGATAATACTAATTAGTTTTCAGTCACTTTTAAAAGTGGTTTATTTTCCATTACTGTTCCATGTATATAATTTCCTGAACTGGTAGATAAATTGGTTGTTGAATATTCTCCAGAGTTCATTTCCTGTTGGTAGTGGTGTCACCATTGTGGTTTTGTTGGTTTATGTACATGCCTCCTTGCTGTACATTTGAACTGAGTAAAACGTGTGCTATATTCAACAAGTTCAAATCTTAAAATGAAAATACGTACTCAAAAGCGAGTGCATAATATTGCAATCTCCAGTCTTAAAAAATACACATAGAATTTGTTACCTAACCAAGATGCTTAAAAAAAAAACATGAGAAAAAGTAAAACAAAAAAACATATTTAAAACAAAAAAGACAAGAAAAGGAAGAAGATGTATACATTCATGTCACATTAAGATGAACATAAAAATGGAGATGAATCAAACAATGTTTTTTTTTCTTCAACAAAAATCTTCGTTTGTTTGCACCATATATGGAAGTCCTGGGCTGCTATGGATACAGTTTCCACGGCAATACAAAAGTCCATAAATACACAATGTACAGTATAAATAGCGGAGCGGGGCGGGCGGACGGGCTAGCACTCGAACTCCTGCTGGGTTATTGCGTTCAGGTCTTTCATGAGGCCCTCCAGGTTGGCCATCTCGGCCGTCAGCTCCTCCGTGCTCAACGACTTCTGAAAAAATATACAAACACCAACTGTTACTATCACACTGTAAAACTAATTACCCCATACTCAACAAGTTCTGTAAACAATACAAAGACCAACTGTTACTATCAGACTGTAAAACTAATTACCCCATACTCAACGAGTTCTATAAACAATACAAAGACCAACTGTTACTATCAGACTGTAAAACTAATTACCCCGTACTCAACGAGTTCTGTAAACAATACAAACACCAGCTGTTACTATCAGACTGTAAAATTAAATACCCCATACTCAACGAGTTCTGTAAACATTACAAACACCAACTGTTACTATCAGACTGTAAAATTAATTACCCCGTACTCAACGAGTTCTGTAAACAATACAAAGACCAACTGATACTATCAGACTGTAAAACTAATTACCCCGTACTCAACGAGTTCTGTAAACAATACAAACACCAACTGTTACTATCAAACTGTAAAATTAATTACCCCGTACTCAACGAGTTCTGTAAACATTACAAACACCAACTGTTACTATCAGACTGTAAAATTAATTACCCCATACTCAACGAGTTCTGTAAACATTACAAACACCAACTTTTACTATCAGACTAATTACACAAATAGAAAGAAAAGTACAAGTTAGGTACATGATAGGCCTACGCCCATCAGGAGTTTGATGGAAAACCATATTTATATTAATGAATATGTTACGGGTATGATTCAATTCTAATTATGTGAAATTTTTGCAATGGGGTGGATGAACTGTTTGTTTTTGGACGAACCACCATCCCAAGTTGTTCCTACATGTTTTTTTTATGTATATGCATCTGTATGCAAGATATGATCTGGACAATGATTTACTGTTATGTGCAGTAGACCATGAAAAGTAGATCGTACGCAACACAACGTCATCCCAAGTTGTTCCTACATGTGTGAGGTTTGATGGTCCTGTGTGCATCTGTATGCAAGATATGGTCCGGACAGGGATTTACTGTTATGTACCATGAAAAGTAGGTCACAGTAACCTAGTAATAGTACACGACAGACCACCATTCCATTGATTTTGAGGTGATTATCTTTTGAGGTTAGCATGTTTCGACTTAATTAGGGCTCGATTATTTTATGCATACTGATTTTGAAAACACCCTTTACCACCACACCTTTGGTGCAATCTAAAGCCATGTTCAAGTAACCAAATAATTGATTACCAAGCAAACACTCACCGGAACCAATATCTGGTTGCCTAAAATTTGAAAATCTTGTCCCCTGATTGGGCAGCTAAAATACACCCCCAGATCTACTTCTAATTAAGCCATCGGAAATAAGGCTGTTAGGTACTGGGTTCGCAGCCTGGTACCGGCTCCCACCCAGAGCGAGATTTAATGACTCAGTGGGTACATGTAGGTGTAAGACCACTACACCCTCTACTCTCTTACTAACCACTAACCCACTGGTAGGTACTGGGTTCGCAACTCGGTACCACCTCCCACACCGAGCGAGTTTTAACGATTCAATGGGTAGGTGTAAGACCACTACACCCTCCTCTGTCTGTCTGTCTCTCTGTGTGTGTCTCTCTCTCTCTCTCTCTCTCTCTCTCTCTCTCTCTCTCTCTCTCTCTCTCTCTCTCTCTCTCTCTCTCTCTCTCTCTCTCTCTCTCTCTCTCACACACACTGACCACTAACACTAAACAACTAAGTCACTGTCTTGGACAGAAAGCCTAGATAGCTGATGTGTGTGCCTATGACAGTGCCCTTGAACCTTACTTGGATATGAGCACAAAAATAACTCGAAATGAACAAAAACCTTCTAAAAACACCATTTAAATGGTCCACATCCCCATCCCAACCCTGCATTCAACAAAAAAAGAGAAGAAGAATAAGAAGAAAAAATACACACATTTTTTACCTCCAATCCTGGGTCCTCCTTCCCGGACTTCAAAGTGACATCTGGAGCTTTTGACGTAACGACTGGCACTGCTGTCCGTGGTTTGATTGGCCCACTCGACACAGGGGGCGTCGGCTTCTTGTAAGGGCTGAGGTTCTGCTGGGGTTTAACTGTAATTCAAATCAGACATATTGCTAACTGGTCTCTTCAGTTTTGAACGACGGTGGGAATATTTTATTTAATGGAAATGTTTTATTTAACAATGCACTCAACACATTTTATTTATGGATATATGGCGTCGGACATATGGTTAAGTACCACAGAGATAATGAGATTGGGAAATCCGCTGTCACTACTTCGTGGGCTATTTTTCGATTAGCAGCAAGGGATCTTTTATATGCACCATAACATATAAAACGGCCTTTGATGTACCAGTCATGGTGCACTGGCTGGAGCGTGAAATAACGCAATGGGCCCACTGACGGGAATCGATCTCAAACCGACTGCACATCAAGTGAGCACTTTACCACTGGGCTACGTCTCGCCCATTTTTATTTAATGATGCACTTAAGAGTTATATGGCATCAGACATATGGTCAAGAACCACGCAGATGAAGATAGAAGAAACTTGCTGACATCACACAATGGGCTACTCTTTCCAATTAGCAGCAAGGGATCTTTTATATGCAGCATCCCAAAGACAGAACCGTACATACCACAGCCTTTGTTACAACAGTTGTGGAGCACTGGCTGGAATGAGAAATAGCCTAATGGGCTCATGGATGGGGATTTGATAGTGGGTTATCTGCCCTTGCTCATCAGGCAAGTGCTACGTCCTGCTCCCTTTGGTTCTGCTACATTAGACAGGTACCAACTATTGGTTATGGTACTCATACCAAAGTAAAGTTTGTTTTATTTTACGACGCCACTAGAGCACATTGATTTTTTTATCTTATCATCGGCTATTGGACGTCAAACATAGTACTTATACCAGTTCCTATATTAGACAAATACCAGTAATTTGTCAAACGTTTTGGTGGTGCAGAAGTTGAGCCATCAGACATAAGGCTGGTAGGTACCATACTGGGTTTGCAGCATGGTACCAGCTCCCACCACGTAAAAGCTTGTTTTCGTTTAATGACACCACTAGAGCACATTGATTTGTTAATCGTCCACTATTGGATGTCAAACCTTTGGTAATTTTGACATATACATGTAGTCTTAGAGAGGAAACCCGCTACATTTTTCCATTAGTAGTAAGGGATCTTTTATATATTGCACCATCCCACAGACAGGATAGCACATACCACAGCCTTTGATAAGCCAGTCATGGTGCACGGGCTGGAATGAGAAATAGTCCAATGGGCCCACAACAGGGATTGATAGATACCACTAGAGCCAGATTAGTAACTCAATGGCTAGGTGTAAGACCACTACACCGACTTTGTTTTCACTAACCACTAACAAACTGTCCTGAACAAACAGCCCAGATAGCTGAAGTGTGTGCACAGGACAGCATGCTTGAACCGTAAGTGTATATAAACAAGAAAAACTATTTTAAAATTTAAATAAAAAAATAAACTGATCATCAAAATTTATGTACACATGTAGCCGTTGTCAAACTGAATGTCTTAAATTTAACTCAAAAACTTTGTTTTGTTTAGCGACAGCACTAGAGTACAATGATTTATTCATCATCGGCTATTGGATGTCAAACATTTGGTCCATTTACTCACTGACGAGGATCGATCCTAGACCGATGTACTAAGAATGGCAATGCACATTCTAATTCGTAAATTTACTTTGAAATGAGAAATAAAACAATAAAATGAATGAATGAATGAATGAGTGAATGAGTGAATGAATGAATGACTACAGCATGGGAACTACACAGTACAAATACTACAATAAAACAATTTTGATGAGTTATCTGCCCTTGTGATATACTTCATATATATAAGACAATAGATTTAAAATGGTCTAACACCCCACCCCAATCCCGGAATTGGCCACTGGCGAAGTCAGAGGCCAAATCTGGGATGGGCGTGCCTGAACCAATTGGATATGGGCACCTCAATAGAGTTCCCTTCCCATACCACAACCCCCCTCCCACCCGTCCCCGCCCACTACCGACCAGTTGGGCTGCTGTTGCTCCCTTGAATCTGCCAGTG
Organism: Gigantopelta aegis; assembly: GCF_016097555.1. Lineage (NCBI taxonomy): Eukaryota > Metazoa > Mollusca > Gastropoda > Neomphalida > Peltospiridae > Gigantopelta > Gigantopelta aegis. The sequence goes on along the minus strand of NC_054703.1, from coordinate 27,646,446 downwards.
CGGACTGTCCTCTCTCCCACCCACCTCAACCCTTTATCCTGTCCTGGACAGAGGAGCCAGCCGAGGCCGACACCAGTGCCCATGACAAGTGTGCGCTAAAACAGCTTGCTATTGAATATGCACATTAAAACCCTATGACCTGAATATTAATAACCTTATTTGACACTGTAATCTTGAATATATTGTTTATTACTTAACTAATTATAAGAGATCTACATTATTTTAATTTTTTCTCGAGATATGTGTATGTCAATCTTCAATATAAATATTATAATTCAGTTGGAGTTGCTAAGTCTAGGTCATATGAAAATGTATATTAACTAGCTGTCAAAATGCATAACACAGGATATATTCCCTATTGGTTGCGAGAATACAGTCAATACATGACACCAGTAGTTTTCAAACTACAAAAAATTAATATGGTCAATCCCAATGACCAGTAACAAAAAAATTAACAAAATAAAAAACTTTAATAAATTTTTAAAAAAGGAATAAAAGAAGACAAAAACCATATGAAAAAAGAAAACTTTTAAAGCTTCAACAAATAAAAAAAAAAAAAAAAAAAAAAAAAAATAAAAAAAAAAAAAAAATTTAAATAAAGGAAAAAAGCAGACAAAACAAACAACATTACGACCATATGAAAAAAGAACTTTTAAAACTTCAACAAAATAAATAAATAAATAAATAACAAAAATAAAAATTCTTTTTTTATGGACAATGCTTTTTAAAGTTATTCAATTAAAATTTTAATTTCTTCGAATGATGATATGATTGAGAACTGCATGCAGTGTTCTACAGAGCAGCCCCAGTCCAGATATTCTCAACCTAGCAACCAGGCCTGGCACTTATAAAACTTTTATTTAGAGTCTAATAGAGTCTGAGACACTAATGTCATGGCAACGCCATACAAATTGTATGTGTGTGATCGTCATTAGAGACTGAGTCCGGAGTTTTATAAGTACGGGCCCTTGGAGAAAGTTTAAAGTTGTTGAATAAAACATTCGGGTTTTGAGCAATAAATTTGTTAACCTAAAATAGTTAATGACAGTGTGCCAAGGAGATTGTGCTTTAACCTTGGTTTAGATATACCTATGAGAATTAATATCTACTATAATTGTTCACTCCATAATCCATAGTTCACTCCACAATGACAGTATCTCCAATTTGATATTTTTTATAATTGATAAAAATATTTAATATTAAATGTTTTCAAAAATAATAATTTCAAAAATATAATTATTTGGTGGGTATACAGTATTTCACACTGGATGGAAAATTTGCAATGAAAATTATGTGTAAATCAAAACTAAGAAGATATAACCATTCAAAAATAAAGCTGAAATGATCTATAGAAAGTTACTGTCACATGACCGGAACACGAAGGAGAGCACAATTGAAGAATTTTAGGCCATTCCATTGGCTGTTGGGATGTTCGAACCAGACTACTATCAGTAGGGGCATATGCATTTGTTTGAGGACACGTGAAGAGAAAAAGAAAAAGTGTATGTGCCATGTTAAAAAAAATTAAAATGCTTTTCACAGCATTTCACATCAACAACTCCCGTCTGCTTTTTGAAAATAGTCTTTGCGAAAAAAAAGAAAAAAAAAAGAAATACATAACAAATAACATTCACATTTCTTTTTCTCTGCTCTGGACTAGGACTGCCCTGTTCGATATTGTTCGCATACCTATGTGCTTGGGGGTGGGGGTTCCGGGAGGAACAGGACTGGGGGGTCCAGGCATGGAAAAGCTCCTCAAGGGACTTTCCGTCTGTGAGATTTTCCCGATATAGACTTTAGACGCCTCCGAGATGGATGCACAAGACTGGGGCTCCCCGTACGGCAGACCTGACTGCTGGTGGAACTGTGTCGGAGACTCGGGGGTCTGGGGGTCTGCAAACAAGGGTTTCACAGTTATCTCCCTTTTGAAGTGCCAAGAGTTGTGTCCCTTGACAAAAAGAAGTTAATGCTTGCAGCAAACAGATAATTAGTAAAAAAAAAAATACAAAGGGATTAGTTATTTCCCTTTTAAACTGCCAAGAGATTATCCTTGACATGAGGAAGTTAATGCTTGCAGCACAACAGCAATTTGTAAAATATGCATGCAACCGGGATTGGTTATCTGTCTTTTTAAACTCTTGAGAGTTATGTCCCTTGACAAGATGACAATGTTTGCAGCATATACAAATTTTTACAAAATAATATATTGCAAACAAAGCTGTTAAACAGTTAGGTCTCTTGAAGGGATGAAGTTATGTCTGCAGCACAAACAACTTTGAAAAACATTGCAAATAAGGGTTAAGTAGGCATGACAAGGGTTATCTCCCTGTAAAGTGTCTTACAAATGTGTCTCTCAACAAGACACGATTACGTTCTGTGGCACACACAATTTTCAAACAAGAACAAGTTTAAATTCAAGAACTGTAACTCTGTTAGTTGTGTGTTAGTTGTTTCCCTTTACAAGAAAACATTACTAAGCTATTTGGTAGCAGCCACAGCAAAACAACACTCTCCTGCTCAGAGACCAACAAAAGGTCATGCTCAAACAGGGAAACAAAACTCAAAAAGTTCAAACAAAAGGGAAATAACAGAACAAAATTGTTAGGATACCAATTAGGTTAAATAAAGATGACCCAAGTGATTCTTAACTCTATGAAATCAGAGTCCCAAACCACAATAGGCTAACGATGTTTAGACCACCCAGGTTTAAATACTGCTGGAAGGAATGGCAGTCCACCAGGCCTATTACAAAAGAAACAGATGTAACCTAGTTGTTAGGAAACATATATTTTGTTGGACATAAGGTTTTCTCAGTTTAGTCCAAATTTTAGGTCTCATTTACTGGTATATTATTTACTCTTTTTTTAAGGAAGGAAATGTTTTATTTAACAATGCACTCAACACATTTTATTTACGGTTATATGGTGTCGGGTTATTTTGTTTTAAAGTCAATTTTTTGTATTTTTATTTCCTGTCCACTTTACTCTTCTATCTCTTTGAGGCCTAATATTTTCTTCCTGATCTTGTTCTCCACGTCCCTGTCCTTGATTCTATAATCATGACTGATGGTTGTCCCAGGTGGCCATCACACGTTTTGCTGCGGATACTGACTGGTCCAGTCCAAAGTGATCACTGGTCACGTCTGACTTTGTTAAGAAGTAACCATTGCACACCACCTCCAATACTCCACTACTGTTTGGAGTTCTCGCTAGCACAGAGGGACATGCCCATTGTTATAGTTTGGATGTTTCTTCATAAACATCGGAATGTTACATTTGTGATGCAATTCAAATGTTTATGAAACATATCCTTCTAAACACTCAGACCCTTGTTTTTAAACACTAAGGCATACTTGTGACTATTAGAGCCGTTTTTGATAACTGAAATCATACTTTACTCAGATTTTATGGTTTAGATTATCCATTTCCGTACATTCGAAGTGTGTTTTATTATCCTAGCATTTTTAATAGCACAAAATGCATTTCTCTTATTTTTAAAAATGTACGTGTGTCTGAGAAGTAACAGTTATGGAGTCACGTTTTAGTCTATTTTTAGAGGATATTTCACCATTTCAAAGTCACAGACTCATGTTTCACTAAATTGTAACTTTTTCCAAATGTGTTTTAGGTTTGTAGATTAACTAAACTTAGTGTTAATTTTCACCGGTTGAAACTAGAGTATGTCCCTTTTAAGTAGTTTTGTGTTGTTGTTGTTTAATTAAATTTCCGCTGCATTCATTACAGCATAACGTCATCCTATTGGTCCAGACGTTGCAATGGGAGGGTTTTTTTTAATTCTCGATTAATGTAAAAATTACGTCGTCAGGGAACGTCATATCTGACGACGTCGTTTTATAAGGGCAAGTTGTCTTATTGAGCGCTATTGTTTATGGACCAAAACTAATTCAAAATAAAGTATGACGTTTAAATGTTATTATTGGCCGGTATGATTCTAATTTAATCATAAATATTGTCTGTTATTTATTTTACGTTCATCTGGGTATGAACCCCCCAAAAAATCATCCGCAAACTTTAAATGTTATTATTGGCTGGTATGATTCTAATTTAATCATAAATATTGTCTGTTATTTATTTTACGTTCATCTGGATATGAACCCCCCAAAAAATCATCCGCAAACTTATGTGAGAACGGCTTCGCTGATTCACACAACAGTTTGCGGATGATTTTTTTTTTTGTTCATACCCCAATGAACGTAAAAGAAATAACAGACAATCCTCATTATAATAATTATGCAATATATTATTTGTAAATAAAGACGAAATATTAATTAAATTAATTGTCAAATTCAATATAATTTATACCGTACATGTTTAAACAGTACATACAAGTACGCATATGGCAAAACCAGTTTTCTAAATTAGAATGCTCAAGGCACAGTTTATCACAGAGTAATCTAGTTAACACCAAGGGCAAATAACTCATCCACAAAATATACATAGGTAACAGATGCAAATTGTAACAATGTCACAGGAAGTTTTTATTTGGGTTAATAAATATCCAGAATCTCAATAGGGAAACTTGCTTACTACATGTGTTGGATCTTTTATTTCTGTAGGTAAGGGTGGGTGGTTGACACTAAACAACAAGATACATGACCCCTCCTTTACCTTCCTACATGTATCTACATGACCTCCCCTCCCATGTTCACCACCCTGTCTGTGTGTTTAGTGTTAGTGAAAATAACAAGATACATGACCACCCCTGCCCCATTCACCACCCTGTCTGTCTGTTTAGTGTTAGTGAAAATAACAAGATACATGAACCCTCCTTTACCTTCCTATCTACCTCCCCTGTTCATCACACTCTCTACCTCCCCTCCCCCATTTACCACCCTGTCTACCACCCCTCCCCCGTTCACCACCCTATCTGTGTTTAGTGTTAGTGATAATAACAAGATACATGACCCCTCCTTTACCTTCCCGTCTACATGACCTGCCCTCCCCCGTTCACCACTCTGTCTGTGTGCTAAGTGTTAAGTAAAATAACAAGATATTGTACATGACCTCCCCTCCCCTGTTCACCACCTATCTACCTCCCCTCCCCCGTTCACCATCCTGTCTGTGTTTAGTGTTAGTGATAATAACAAGATACATGACCCCTCCTTAACTTCCTGTCTACCTCCCCCACTCTCCACCCTGTCTACCTCCCCTCCCCCATTCTCCACCCTGTCAGTGTTTAGTGTTAGTGATAATAACAAGATACATGACCTCTCCTTTACCTTCCTGTCTACCTCCCCTACCCTGTTCACCACCCTGTGTCTGTGTTTAGTGTTAATGAAAATAACAAGATATGTGAACCCTCCTTTACCTTCCTGTCTACCTCCCCCGTTCTCCTCCCTGTCGGTGTTTAGTGTTAGTGATAATAAAAAGAAGCGTGAATCCTCCTTTACCTTCCTGTCTACCTCCCCCATTCTCCACCCTGTCTGTGTTTAGTGTTAGTGATAATAACAAGATACGTGAATCCTCCTTTACCTTCCTGTCTACCTCCCCCATTCTCCACCCTGTCTGTGTTTAGTGTTAGTGATAATAGCAAGATATGTGACCCCTCCTTTACCTTCCTGTCTACCTCCCCCATTCTCCACCCTGTCTGTGTTTAGTGTTAGTGATAATAACAAGATACGTGAATCCTCCTTTACCTTCCTGTCTACCTCCCCCATTCTCCACCCTGTCTGTATTTAGTGTTAGTGATAATAGCAAGATACGTGACCCCTCCTTTACCTTCCTGTCTACCTCCCCTGTTCTCCACCCTGTCTGTGTTTAGTGTTAGTGATAATAACAAGATATGTGAACCCTCCTTTACCTTCCTGTCTACCTCCCCCGTTCTCCACCCTGTCTGTGTTTAGTGTTAGTGATAATAACAAGATACATGCCATAGCCTATTCTACTGGTGTATGAGTCCTCCATCACGTCGTGGCCGTAGCTGCAGTTGCCTTCGTCGTCGTCGGAGCTGTGGAGGCGTTTAGCTGGGGGAGAGGAACAATCACATGCACACAAACCGCACAACACATGTCAAAGTCAGGGCAGGTCCAGAAATATTCACAGGGTGGTGACTGATTTTTTTTCGATTCCCCCCCCCACCCCCCATTTTTTCAATTTCAACCACTCATTGAAATGTAAAGATACTATCCTGAATTTGTTGCCCTTTTAACAAGTTAACAGAATAACAGTTTCCTAAATTCCAGTTTATGTAAGTCTGTCCAGCTTGTCGAAATGTTATTTTATATTAAATGGGCTGTCATGAGCTTGCTGCCATGGCATTGTTATGGTATTTCTGATTAATAGAGACTTTTCAATAACTAATACATATATTAAATATAGTTTCATATATATGTACACACATTAGTAAGAATATCATGTGATTTATGATATTACATTTCAGTAGCATAATTGTGTTTTATTTCTTTAAAGACTTATATGATTGGCTGCTGTTAGGTTATGATGAACTGGTTGCCACAGCCATACCATCCAATGAAATAAGCATGATTGAAATTGATTGCTGTTTGACATAGAAATTAGCCTGAAACACAGCCATACCATCAAATTAAATAAGCATGATTGAAATTGATTGCCATTTGACATAGAAATTAGCCTGAAACACAGCCATACCATCAAATGAAATAAGCATGATTGAAATTGATTGCCGTTTGACATAGAAATTAGCCTGAAACACAGCCATACCATCAAATGAAATAAGCATGATTGAAATTGATTGCTGTTTGACATAGAAGTTAGCCTGAAACTGACTGTTGTGACATATAAGTTAACTGCAAGTATAAGTGTCGTAAATAGACATTTTAATTCATTTTAAAACTGGTTTTTGAATATGTGTAAGGACTAAAATACTCCATTCATGCTCATTATATACATTTTAAAACAATGCGTAACATAAATGGTATCGAACGGTTACTCATGAATGTAGAATTTTCCATTGGCAACAATCTCAGGGCAGCCATTTTAACATAGAAACTAAATTTTGACCAAAAACAAATTAAATTTAAGAAAACAAAAATGCATTGTTATCACTAGGTATAAATAATTATAATTTGGTATCATCCTCACCCTCCACCCCACCCTCGAAACACTCCTGATTATTTCTGAAACAACCCTGAAAACAACCTTGGAACATCTCAAAACACAATTGATTAACACAATGACAAATTCAACCTGCAGTTTTATGTAATATAATATTTGAATTTCGCTTTTATAACCAGTTACAAGTAGATGTACATATATAATGATATTGCCAATAAAAAATGTAAAGTTCTTTTGTGATTTTATTTTCAAATACATGTACTTGTATGGTTATAATTAATGTTTGATTTTTAAAAATAGGTCAAAAAGCAATTTAAAAAAATTTTCTAATTGGATATTTAATTAAAACTCTTTGTTAACTTCTATGATTTAATTGATAATTTAATGTATTACAAATTTTAAATAAACATTCCATAAAAGAATATGTCCAAAATTATTTTCTTTTTAAAAAACTGGAGAACCTAAAAGATACCACAAATGCCCCTCCCAACAAAAGAAAAAGAAAAGAAAAAAAGCTGATAAGAGAAATTTAAAAATCTAGAAAAACCCCCCAAAAAATTAAATTAAAAACTCCAAAATAACTATTAAAATGTTACGTCAATAAATTATTGCTTTCCACAGGTTGAATTTGTACAAACATTTCACCAAGAAGACCACGATGGAAACATTCAATGAATGATTCAATGAAAACAAAACAAATCTCAGTCCATTGCATTTCTACATATATATTACATTATATACATCTGGTAATAAGATTTTCAATATCTATTAAAAATTAAACAATTCAAACCAAGAACCTGTCCAGTTTCTTATAGCTTTAAAACTAATTGGTCCTCTTTCAACATCGCCTGGTATTTCTGTCTAAATTTAATTTCTTCCTTGATACATTATTTTCTGTCGTATTCTGGCATATTTATAACCTTTCCTCTACCACTCAACCAATTTGTTATTTCACATACAGAAGTTTGTTTTGTTTAACGACACCACTGGAACACATCGATTAATTAATGATCGGCTATTGGGAAAAAATAATAAAGTTTCTTTTGTTTAACAACACCACTAGAGCTATTGGATGTCAAACATTTGGCAATTTCTGACTGGTAGTCATCAGAGGAAGGGATCTTTTATATGCACTTTCCCACAAACAGGAAAGCACATACCTCGGCCTTTGTCCAGTTGTGGTGCACTGGTCAGAATGAGAGAAAAACCCCAATCAGCTCAATGGATCCTCTGTGGTGGTTCGATCCTGCAATGCAATCACCTCAAGCGAGCACTCAACCGACTGAGCTAAATCCAGCCCCTTGACATAGAGACTAAACTCTTTGTTTCCATTTGTAGCAAGGAATCTTTTACATGCGCCATCCCACAGACAGGACAGCACATACCACGGCCTTTAATATAGCAGTCGTGGTGCACTAGCTATAATAAGAAAAAGACCAAATGGGCTCACCAATGGGGATCGATCCTAGCCTGACTGCACCTCAGATGAGTGAGTGCTTTACCATTGGGTTTTGTTTAAAAGCACACAGTAATATTCTCAACACTTCTTCAGACATACAGACAAAACCCCTTAATGTTTCCATTAGTAGCACAGGATCTTTTATATGCAGCATCTGACAGACAGGACAGCACATACCACAGCCTTTGATATAGCAGTTGTGGTGCACTAGATAGAATAAGAAGTAATATTCTCAACATTTCTTCAGCCAAATGTCAACATCATCAGGTAAAACCAAAACTGCACAAGAATGGACATCATGACCATTCTAAACTGGAAACTATAATCTGAGTTAAAAATACCACACAGTGTTTCAGAGGCCCAGGTGATTTTAAAGCTACATGTACAGAGTCAGGTATATTTGTAAATATACTGAACTCCATTGAAAATGCATCACAGTTAAATAACATTCTAAAGTTATTAACACGGCAATGATTCACAAATAAATACCAATGTATTTCAGGGACTATCCTAGGTTTGCAGCCATTGTAACATGTTTTCGACTAACAGAAAATGTTTATCAATAAAAAGTATATATTAAATACATGTTCTTGTACATTTTTCCATGAGTAGCAAGAAATCTTTTATATGCACCATCCCACAGACAGGATAGCACATAACACAGCCTTTGATATATCAGTTGTGGTCCACTGGCTGGAACGAGAAATAGTCCACTGGGCCCACTGATGGGATCAATCGCAAAATGACCATGTATTAAGAGAGCGCTTTACCACTGGACTACATCCCACCCCTTACTAACATTAGGACGACCCGAAACACATTCGATATACAGAAACTGATATTCTAAACAATAAACTCTATTCAAGATGTACTTTAATTGTTACAAAGGATTTCAAAATATGTTACAACAGTTGCAAACTTAGGACCGACCATTTAAATATACACATTATTAATGTCTACGTTCGTCTTTGAAATATAAAGTGAGTTACCTAACTTAAACCCTCTGATAATATTTATATTTAACACAAACAGTGATTATTTTCAGTGTAAAATACTAATACCTAAGACCCACTTACTTGAGCTAGACTGAGGTATATGTTTAATACTACACAAGACTTACTTGAGCTAGACTGAGGTATATGTTTAATACTACACAAGACTTACTTGAGCTAGACTGAGGTATATGTTTAATACTACACAAGACATACTTGAGCTAGACTGAGGTATATGTTTAATACTACACAAGACTTACTTGAGCTAGACTGAGGAATATGTTTAATACTACACAAGACATACTTGAGCTAGACTGAGGTATATGTTTAATACTACACAAGACTTACTTGAGCTAGACTGAGGTATATGTTTAATACTACACAAGACTTACTTGAGCTAGACTGAGGTATATGTTTAATACTACACAAGACATACTTGAGCTAGACTGAGGTATATGTTTAATACTACACAAGACTTACTTGAGCTAGACTGAGGTATATGTTTAATACTACACAAGACTTACTTCAACTAGACTGAGGTATGTGTTTAATACTACACAAGACTTACTTGAGCTAGACTGAGGTATGTGTTTAATACTACACAAGACTTACTTGAGCTAGACTGAGGTATGTGTTTAATACTACACAAGACATACTTGAGCTAGACTGAGGTATCTGTTTAATACTACACAAGACTTACTTGAGCTAGACTGAGGTATGTGTTTAATACTACACAAGACTTACTTGAGCTAGACTGAGGTATATGTTTAATACTACACAAGACTTACTTGAGCTAGACTGAGGTATATGTTTAATACTACACAAGACTTACTTCAACTAGACTGAGGTATGTGTTTAATACTACACAAGACTTACTTGAGCCAGTCTAAGGCATATGTTTAATACTACACAAGACTTACTTGAGCTAGACTGAGGTATATGTTTAATACTACACAAGACTTACTTGAGCTAGACTGAGGTATGTGTTTAATACTACACAAGACTTACTTGAGCTAGACTGAGGTATATGTTTAATACTACACAAGACTTACTTGAACTAGACTGAGGTATGTGTTTAATACTACACAAAACTTACTTGAGCCAGTCTAAGGCATATGTTTAATACTACACAAGACATACTTGAACTAGATTAAGGTATATGTTTAATACTACACAAGACTTACTTGAGCTAGACTGAGGTATATGTTTAATGCTGACACAAGCCTTACTTGAACTATATGTTTAATGCTGACACAAGACTTACTTGAGCTAGACTGAGGTATATCTCCAGCGTTGACCCTCGGTGTGGAGGTATACTGCGTGTTGTACTGGGTTCGGGGGTACACCGGCCTCATGGGGAGGCCGTCCCTCGGATCTATCATTTGCATAATGTGACCATTTGGTAAAGCTGTAACTGTCGCAACGGCTGCAAGGAAATCATAAAACAATGCATGTTAACATGGGAGATAACTCTTGTATGTTTTAAAAGAAAAACAAATTCTACAGAATTAAATGTCTCGCCTAATGACGGGTTTTTCTAATTGTCGCCCAGCAGTTTATGACATTGTCGATAGATGGCGTAACTGTACGGCCGCCATTAAGGGAGTGAAATTCACGCAACAATAACATGTGACAGCATTGCATCCGGGTGCAATTTCAGTATTTATGACTTTCTTGGAATGTTTTGTAAAAGCAAAACCAGTCTCTCGGATAATTCAACCTCATTTAAAGATTGTATATTGCCAAAAAAAAATTCTCAAAACCTATATGTGGGACAGACAGATGATACCAAGACACAATATTTCACGAGAACCGTTAGTCTGTTTGCGTGTCGGTTAAGCAAATTTAAAATCATGTTACGTGGTGAACAATTACATTCTAAATTAAAAGTACCATATATCAGTAATGAAAGTGAAAACCAGTTTATGTTTTTGAACCACCAATGTATCACAGAACTGTAGCTCAAGTGTTTTAGGATTAGGTAGGCCTAACTCATTGGTTACAAGAACTATATTAACGTAACCGAACAATCATTTACCTAAGTCAAACTCACGTGAACTAACGTCCGGTTACCCAAGATTTTGAAATATTGTCCCATTCGATACAATATGTATTGGTTACCTTACATCACTGATATACAGTGATCTTTCTCTTCCAAAGCAAATTATTTTGTGGGAACTTAATTTCAGTCAAATTATAATTTCATGAATTTTTCCAGCAAAAATATTTCCGTTTATGGCATTAGAAATTCTGATAGACTATGTGAGCAAACGTTATAAACATTTACCCCATCAATGTGTTTTCTGTTAAAAATGTAAGCCAGTCAGAGGCTGAGACTGAAGAACTGTTTATATTTTGCATTAAAGTTAAAGTCTGTTTTATTTAACAACACCACTAGAGCACATTGATTTATTAATTATCGACTATTGGATGTCGAACATAAGGTAAATTTGACATATAGTCTTAGAGAGAAAAACTGCTAAATAATTTAAAAAAATCATTAGTAGCAAGGGATCTTTTATAATATGTGCCATCACACTGACAGGATAGCACATACCACAGCCTTTGATATACAAGTCATGGTTCTCTGGCTGGAACGAGAAATAGCCTTAATAAAATATATTACAGGCAGGGGATAGAGACTGTAGCGTTAACTAAGTTCAGACAACATGAGTTTTCAGTGTGTAAATAGAGAATAACTAGTTAATGACGTTGGGTATCAGCTTTATCCTGTGAAGGAGGTAAGACATTAAAAGTCATATCCTGTTACTATACACATATGACTTTGCTTTATCCATTATCATAATCCGTCAACTTTCAAACTTGTTTTGTTCTGTTGTGGCTGCTAAAAATAACTAACACACAACTAACAAAGTCACGATTCTTGAATTTAAACTTGTTCTTGTTTGTAGATTGTGTGTGCCACAAAACGTAATCTTGTCTTGTTGAGAGACAAATTTGTAAGACACTTTACAGGGAGATAACCCTTGTCATGACTACTTATCCCTTATTTGCAATGCTTTTCAAAGTTGTGTGTGCTACAGACATTAACTTCATGCCTTCAACAATCATTACTCTTTAACAAACATTAACTTCATTTTGTCATGGGACACAACTCTTGGCACTTTAAAAGGGAGATAAATATACATACGTTCCCGATGCACGGGCTGCGCATCGACGGGGATGGTGATTGGTTTTGGACGGATGATACTTCTGTGTTGTGGAGCCTGGTATCGCTCCTCCCCACTCGATGGGTACCCGCTCTCTCCTGCAACGAAAATAAACAGGCCTTAATTGTAAGACAATAGAATACGATAAAAATACCAAATCAGTTTCTTTACATTGCTGTACATGGCAAAAAATTTGGCTTTTTCACATGCATCGATCATTACAGGTTGAACGCCTAACATTGGTAGTATTTTAACAATCTGATAATTAAAACTGTGCATGCATAATTAATGAACTGTAGTAAAACATGGATCAGTGTTGATAGTGATCGCGCAGGCTTTGGCTGTTTACCGCAATTCTAAGAAGTTTATTTTAGACTCCAGTTTTATTACTATTACTATTACTATTACTTTAAAAAGTCTACTTAATCAAGGGTTTTACAGAATTACTTACAGTAATAAAGCAGACGGCTGATCGATTACGATTAGAGGGGTTCCCGTACAGTTAACACACAATACACTGTGATCTTAATAAAAGAGGCACGTCTTTTAGTGTGTCTAGACACAGTGTCTGGGGACCGTCTAAATATACACCTGCCAATCAGGAACCACAGGTACAGGCCACGGAAAGAAAAGACTGATTAACCCAGAAAACACTCCAATTATTATTTCAATAAAGATGGTCCCATCGAATATTTCAGTGTGGAGGATGGGGAGTGGTGGGAAATTTTATGGTACAAAATTAAAACAAGATAATTCAACAAAAACAGTGACTCACCCACAAAAGAGTTCCGTCTCTTGTCCAGTGCGTCCATTCCTGGTGGGAGGTCGTCCAGTCGGTCAGATGACCCTTGTGATGACCGTCTCATCGTGCTGGTTGCCACGGACATGTTCGACTCGCTGCGGTGAGACTTACTCATCTTGTCAAGTTCAAGGTTATTTGGCTGGTGAATCCAGAGGTCGGGCGGTTTGACATCTTTCTGGATGCCTTTCACGGGCTTGTTTGGAGACTTGTAGCTGCAAATATTGAGAATACCTCAACATCCTCCTTAATTTATTTTACAGGCTTGTTCAGAAACTTGTAGCTGAAATATTGTTAGTAAGCATCAACATCCTTCTTGATTTATTTATTTGTTTGGAGACTTATAGCTATAAATATTGAGAATATTTTAGTAACAATCAATATCTTTTTAGATTCCTTTAACTGACTTTTTGACCAAAAATAGGGGGACCCGAGCACCTTCGGCTCCTGCCTAAATCCATGGGTGGAAATGTTGGGTTGAAATAAAATGCAGACTGGGGTAAAACAAAGCCAATTTTACAAAACACAGAACAAAATTGGACAATGCTAAATCTGAAATTTGAGATAAATGAAGAAAATTCTCATCTCATTGCAGGCCCGTAGCAGGAAGGGGGGGGGGGGGGGGGGGGGGGGGGGGGGGGGGGGTTGCAGGTGGGGCCCCCCGAATAATTTTGGCTGGGTTTTTGTTTTTTTTCTAACCTTTACATCTCGACTGAACTGCTGACAAATGAAGAAAATTCTCATCTCATCGTGCCTACCTCAAAGCTGCACATACCACAGCCTTTGATTTACCAGTTGTAGTATATTGGCTACAATGGGCCCACTGACGGGGATCGATCCTCGACTGACCACATATCAAGAGGATGCTTTACCACTAGGCTACATTCCCCCAACAGGCTACGTCACCCCCACCCTCCATGGAACAAAACTGGACAATGTTAAAATCTGAAATTCGAGATAAATGAAGAGAATTGCCTACCTCAAAGCTGCCTGTCTTTGTGCGTCTCTCCGTCTACACACGAGGATGATGGCGATGACTGCCACAATGACTATGAGGAATGTGACGCCTACGCCCACCGCAGCAATGATGATAATGACGTTCATAGACAGACCACCCGGTGCACTCGACTCTGTGGATGCTGATTTCGTTACTACGAAGAAAAACATGAAGCAGAAATTATTTTCTGAGGTACCTGTAATTGTAAAACTGTTATGTACAAAGAAAATTAAAACACACTCTTTCAAATTGGAGAACAGCAAATAATATTTAAAAATTTTAGGCAACCTAAAGTGGGTTCAAATGATTTTTATTATATCATCAATATCATATATTAGAAATAAAAATAATGTATTATGCTCGCCAGAGGCTCATATAATACAATTTTTATTCCTAATATATGATACTGATGATACCAAAAACTAATGATGTTCCAAAGATCAATTATAGTTGAAAATTGATCGGTTTGGTTCTACCGATTTGATGATCGATTATAAAAATCAGTAACTGATTGTGTGGGAAAATGTTAACTGTAATTGTAACCCCAATTTAGATGGAATTGATTTAAATATGTTGCGGTTAGTGTTTATTTTCATGTCTATATAAATAAAACAATATATTAAATAGTTATTAAAGGTAAAATGTACCATTTGTAGGGTACAGATCCTAATGAACACTGTACATGACCCTTATTATTCAAATCCTTGTTATGTTCATATAATTTTAACTGATTGTGTAATCGAAAGTTGAATGGTTGGTGCCAAACGATTATAAGTGATGATCAATGATGAAATTCCAAGCAATTCCCAACACTATCAAAACCTCTCTCTTTATGTATATATTCTTACCTTTAGGTGTCTTATAGATAACAGTCTTCGACATGGGCCCATATCCCTTCCTGTTGCGAGCCTGGACTTTGAAGAAGTACGTAGTGTCTGGCGTCAGATCACTGATCACTGTGGACAGGTGGTCGCCCACCACCCCCTCCACCACCCAGTCACGGTCCTCCTGCTTAGAGTCAGTCGTGTAGAAAATCAGATAGCCTGCAGCAAATAAAATAATACATTCTCATTGGTCAAAAAAAAAAAAAAAAATTAATTTTAAAAATGGAAAGAAAAAAGGATGGTCTGAAAAGAAAAGAAGTCTAATGTTGTAAAATGTTTTAATAAAAAACGACAAGTATACTAGACTACAAGTATACTTAAAACAGTTTTGGTACATTTAGTTACTGGGGCGGGATCTACATGTGTAGTTCAGTTGGTACAGTGCTCACCTGAGGTGCTGAAGTCACAGGATCGAACCCACTTAGTGGACTCATTCTCTGAATGGGTTTGGAGTGGGATGTAGTCCAGTGGTGAAGCACTCATTTGATGTGCGGTCGGTTTGGGATCGATTCCCGTCGGTAGGCCCATTGGGCTATTTATCGTTCTAACCAGTGCACCACGACTGGTATATCAAAGACTGTGGTATGTGCTATCTTGTCTGTAGGAAAATGTATATAAAATATCCCTTGCTACTAATGGAAAAATGTAGGTTTCCTCTCTAAGACTATGTCAAAATTACCAAATGTCTTGACACCCAATAGTCGATGATTAATAAATCAATGTGCTCTAGTGGTGTCGTTAAACAAAAGAAACTTTAACTTTAACTGAGTGAGTTTCTCCCCAACCTAATGAGTGCACCATGACTAGTATGACAAAGGCTGTGGTATGTGCTATCTTGTCTGTAGGAAAGTGCATATAAAACATGCCTAGCTACTAATGGAAAAATGTAGGTTTCCTCTCTAAGACTGTATGTAAAAATTACCAAATGTTTGACATCCAATAGATGATAACAAAAAATATAAATGTGCTCCTGTGGTGCCGTGAAACAGGACAAACTTTTTAATTACTGTTACAAACACAATATGTAAACTTAATACTAATATGTTTCCTCGAGGAAAAGAAAGGGATGTTTGTTCAAGTCTTTTCTGATGATATCAAAAATAGACCACTGCTTCACTCCTAATGACATCAGCCATAGACAAATCATGCATTTAACATACATTGTACGACCCAGGAAATATCATAGGGTGGGGGACGAAGTGTAAAAAAAGGCACACAACTCTTGAAAAGGGTACTTCTATATAGGTTTAGCATTCATAAAATGAAAACTGTACATCTTTTATTTCCACAGTGAAAACAATATAAAACTTTGCCACACTATAAAGTACAGTATACTAAATTGCACATTAATTTATTAGGGATGTGTAAATCAATTTAATATCAAATACAGTGAAAACACACTTAATCCAGAGTTCACCCAAAACCTGATATTTGTCACAGTCACTTGTTAAATATTGACATAGCTCAGTGGTAAAGCACCCGCTCAATGCACGGTCGGTCTGGGATCGATTCCCATTGGGCTATTTCTTGTTCCAGTCAGTGCACCACGACTGGTATATCAAAGGCTGTGGTATATACTACCCTGTCTGTGGGATGGTGCATATAAAAGATCCCTTGCTGCTAATCGAAAAGAGTAGCCCATGAAGTGTCAACAGCGGGTTTCCTCTCTCAATATCTGTGTTGGCCTTAACCATATGTCCGACACCATATAACCGTAAATAGAATGTGTTGAGTGCGTCATTAAATAAAACATTTCCTTCCTTCCTTCCTTGTTAAATATAGGTACAGAACAGGCCTCTGAAAATTGTGATAGTGATAGTTTGGTTTGCACATCGCTCGCGCAAGTATGGTTTTGCGTAACACGCATTGCATTTATGACATCATTTACATGGTCATGTCGGGTTTACCTAAAAACAAAATGGTTACCTGAATTTGTTGTTACATAACCCATAAATTGTTTATGCAAATTTTTCAATTCTCAGAGACCTAATTAATAACTAACCTCCCTATTTGGATCTAGGGGGCCCCCCACCCCACCCCTAAATTTTGTGATAGTTATAATTTTATTATATATTAATTTTTTTTAAACAAATTTTTATATTCCCTCCAAACCTCCTCCAAAGTTCCGTTGGCATTCCGCCTCATGTCATTGGGCCCCCCCCCCCCCTTAAATGGATTTTCTGGATCTGCCACTGCAGAATACCCTTAAATACAGACTTTTTAATTTGTCCTATGGGTGATCAATTTAGATGGGATTTAACTGTACAAAAAACAAGAGTAAAAAAAAAAATCGAAATTACAACTTTAAATTGTTAAAAAAAGGAAAAAAGAAAGAAAATATTACCCTTTAGAGGGATGAGGGATAATTAATTTTACTGTGACCGGCCTCGGTGGCGTCGTGGCAGGCCATCGGTCTACAGGCTGGTAGGTACTGGGTTCGGATCCCAGTCGAGGCATGCGATTTTTAATCCAGATACCGACTCCAAACCCTGAGTGAGTGCTCCGCAAGGCTCAATGGGTAGGTGTAAACCACTTGCACCGACCAGTGATCCATAACTGGTTCAACAAAGGCCATGGTTTGTGCTATCCTGCCTGTGGGAAGTGCAAATAAAAGATCCCTTGCTGCCTGTCGTAAAAAAGAGTAGCCTATGTGGCGACAGCGGGTTTCCTCTAAAAACAGTGTCAGAATGACCATATGTTTGACGTCCAATAGCCGATGATAAGATTAAAAATCAATGTGCTCTAGTGGCGTCGTTAAATAAAACAAACTTTACTTTTTTTTAAATTTTACTGAATTGAGTGATGAAAGAAAAGGACTTAGTAAAATGCATGTTAATAAAAACAGACTCCTCTTGTTCTTTTTGTTTTTGCAACCGAAGGTGAAATAAGTTAATAAAAACCCACTCCATTTCCAACACCAATGGCATCAGAACCGTTCCTTAACCTAATTTCAAAGATATCAAATTTAATTTCTCAAAGATTCAAAACTATTGTGCAACTACAGAGAAGAAACTACAATGAACAAATTGAAATTTATTTATAAACAGAACAAAGTGATCAACTGAACTCAAACATAAATGTTGTAATTGATCATAATAAATCATGAAAATTCAGACAAACAAAAGATTTTTTACAAAAAAGCACTGGCACTGAAAACGCACAACATAAAATATAAGCATTGCTTTAAAAATCTATTACCTTTAATATCTGTTTCATCAGAGACCAAGCAAGAAAGGAAATAAAAATGTGGTTTTGTAAATTTTAAAAATAAAATATTCTGACAACAGAAACATCTAGACAAAAGCAGTCTATTTTTTGTATGCAGAAGCACAAATCAAGAGAAGATAACTTCTTAAAAGTCAAATACTGATGAAATGGGAAGAATTTACAACAACAACAGTAACAATATGGCTTCCGTTAAATATTAGACTTTGATAATTCCTGACATTCATGGACTGGCAAATCACAAACTGTTTAGCACACTGTAGAATTAGTGTACTAATGTAAAAACTGTAGTTTGAGTTATCAAACTACACCATTTAAAGCTCATTTACCAATTGTTACCAGTTGTTTTTAATTTGACTAATTCTGATTAACAGTGAAATTCCTATGCTCTAATTTGGGGATGTTTAATCCATTAAAGTACATGTATGTCAAAGCAACAACAAAAACAAATGATTACCGTATCTGTTCTTCAAAAATAAAAAAAATTCCTATATTTACTTGTCTAATTGAATAAATTATATATAAAAACAAACATTGTTTAGCAAATTAATAATATTATATTTTAGAGGATTTCAGTTTCATTGATTATTAAAGGAACATTCCTGAGTTTGTTGATTGTAAGATGTTTTCGACTAATACAATATGTCTACGATTAAACTTACATATTAAATATATTTTCTTATTTAGAATATCAGTGTCTGTATATCCAATATGTTTCTGGTCGTCTTAATATTTGTAAGAAGCTCAAACTGGATTTTGTCTTCTAATAATTTTGTACGTATGAAAAAAAATTATTTTAGGAAATAAAATGAAATTTAACCTAGTAAAAATATTAGAACGATCAGAAATACATTTAATATACAGCCTCTAATATTTTATGCAGAAAGATATATTTGATATGTAATTACAATCGTTAAAAAGTCTCTGTCAGTAAACAACATCTTAAAAATTGCAGAAAACTCAGGAATGTCCCTTTAATATATAATAATCAACTGAAACAATGTTAAAAACACTCACACAAAACCACTTTAATTATTTATCTGCTTCAAATACCTGTTCCATTTAGGAGTATATACATGTAAGCTAGAGATACCAGCATTTATTTACCTGTAATAAGTCCGTTTGGTCTCTGGGGAGGTTGCCAGTTCAGTGTAACAGCCAGTGGATTTTTTTCCATGGGAACCGGAGTCAGGTCACGTGGTTCTGAACCTGGAGCTGTGACAGAGAGAAAACAAAAACAACACAAGATGAATAAATTAAAGGGACAGACCCTAGTTTGAACCTGTGAAAATTAACACTAAGTTTAATTAATCTACAAACCTGAAACACATTTGGATGAAGTTACAATTAAGTGAAACATGAGTCTGTGACTTTGAAATGGTGAAATACACTCTAAAAATGGACTAAAACTCGACTCCATAACCGTTATTTCTCAGAAGCATGTGCATTTTTAAAAATATGACAATTGTGATATTAAAACCACCAGAATGACCAAAAAACACTTTGAATGTGTGGAAATGGATAATCTAAACAATAAAATCTAAGTAAAGTATGATTTCAGTTATCAAAAACGGTTTTAATAGTAAAATAATATGCCTCAGTGTTTAAAAAGTAGGGTATGTCCCTTTAACCGATAACTCGACATCTGCCGAGAGTATTCAGATAAAAAGATCCACAATCAGAGTTAAACAAACATTCTGAGAGTACTGCTAAAGCATACAAGACTCAATCAGAGTTAAACAAACATTCTGAGAGTACTGCTAAAGCATACAAGACTCCAACATATGTGGTCATGTGAGAGAGAAAAAGTACACCCGAGGTGGTGGAAATTTCGACCTGGGACGAGGCTTGCCACCGAGGGTGTACTTTTTCTATCTCAAATGACCACATATGATGGAGTCTTTTACTCTCATTCATTTGGTAAATAAACCATTATTTTACACAAATAGACAAAGATGGCTGAACAAGTAACTTTTTTATTTGACCGTTTTATTATAAATAAACTACACTATCATATTTATTGTGTTTGTTTCATGTGTTAAATAAAAGTTAACACTACAAAATAACAAGATAGCTTTTGTAATGAAGGTTTTAATAACAAAATATTAATTTAAAACTGTGTCTAATGACCTCACCTCACGTCACCATCTCACATTAATATGACGTCATATATTACCAACGACGTCATGTTAAAGGAGTGCACGTGATATCCCATATAAGATAGAAATTTCTTACATGGCTTTCTTTCATGGGATAACCCTGTCCTATATAGCTGAGGATGAGAGAAATACATGTTCCCCACTGGGCTCAACAAAGAAAGAAAGAAAGAAATGTTTTATTTAACGACGCACTCCACACATTTTATTTACGGTTATATGGCGTCAGACATATGGTTAAGGACCACATAGATTTTGAGAGGAAACCTGCTGTCGCCACTACATGGGCTACTCTTCCGATTAGCAGCAAGGGATCTTTTATTTGCGCTTCCCACAGGCAGGATAGCACAAACCATGACCTTTGTTGAACCAGTTATGGATCACTGGTCAGTGCAAGTGGTTTACACCTACCCATTGAGCCTTGCAGAGCACTCACTCAGGGTTTGGAGTCAGTATCTGAATTAAAAATCCCATGCCTTGACTGGGATCCGAACCCAGTACCTACCAGCCTGTAGACCGATGGCCTGCCACGATGCCACCGAGGCCGGTAAGGCTCAACAAATGTTTGTATATCCTAAGTTTAAGGGCCATAACTCTGTGAAAATTGAGTTTTAACGACTCAATGGGTATGTGTAAGACCACTGTATACACCCTTTTCTCTCTCACTAACCACAAACAACTAACCACTAACCTACTGTCCTGGACAGGCAGCCCAGATAGCCGAGGTGTGTGTCCAGAGCAGCGTGCTTGAACCTTAATTGGAAATGAATTGAATGTAGGCCCCTATATCCTACGTTTAAGGGCCATAGCTCTGTGGAAAATGAGTCCATCACCACTAATGTCAAACTTGATCTGTAACAGTACATGATAAAGCTATATACACAATTTCACATCAATATCTTGAGGCCGAGTTATCTGTAAAAGGGACATACCCTAGTTTTTAACACACCCCCACCCCCCCAAAAAAAAGAAGTCAGGAAAACAAATTTTCATATCTCCCTAATTCAAGGGCCATAACTCTGTTAAAACTGGGTAAATGATTCATGAAACTCAAACTGGATCTGTAACAGTACATGATAAAGATATACACAAAATGTCAGCCGATTATCAGTGACCAAAATTTGAGAAATTTGTCTGGTCGTCATATCTTGCCATCTATATATATATATATATATATATATATATATATAGTGATTGCAGGATGAAATGCTTTATATTTCAAACTTTTTAAGTAGATTTCATTACCTATAAGGAGATTAAAATTTTTAGCTTGAATTCAACCAACCAGAACCCAACTGTGAAGAATTACTCATCTCCGACCGGCCTCGGTGGCGTCGTGGTTAGGCCATAGGTCTACAGGCTGGTAGGTACTGGGTTCGGATCTCCCAACAAGCAATTTATGTGCTTATCTCCCTTTTCCCCCAATTTTGAACTTAAAAAACAAACATTCCTCACATTATAAACTCACCTGACTCTTGTGTCGTGTTAATCACGCTCATACTCCACGTACTCTCTCGTCTGCCCTTGATAACCATAACAACAAATTCGTACTGTGTGTTGGGTTTCAGACCGTCGACGTGGGCATTGAGGTCGGTGCTGTTGACGAATCGTGCACGACCTCGGTTGGTCGGCAGTGGCGTGTAGCGCACAGTGTAGTATCGATTGTCGTTTATCTTCTGGCTTTTGCCTAGAGAGTTATCTGCCCATGTGAGCACTATGGTCGAAGGAGAGAGAACTATGGCTTTCAGGCCAATAGGGGGCATCATCGGAGTGGCGGGCTCTTCTGCTGAAACAAAAACAGGGGAGATAACTTTAGTGCTGAGGGTGGTTAGTATAAAAGCAAAGAACTGTTATGTGAGTGGGTGGAAAAACTAAAGATTTGGTACTAGAAGGAAAACAATAAAAATTGTAAGAAAATAAATCGACAGAAAATGCATAAGTTAATAAAGATAAAAAAACACACCCAAAAACTACATTCAACTCTAAATAATTAAATTTCTGTTATATTTATTATAATTTAAAGTCATCCCATTGGTCAAGCTGTACAAACACATGTTTGTTCTTTTTTTGATAAACTTAAAAATTATGTTGTCAGCTAATTTCATATCTGATGATGTCACTTTATATTGGTATTTTGTATTATTGAGCATTATTTTTCAAGAAACACATTAAATAAATTTTAAAAAATTAAGATCTTCTTTCTGACAAACTCAGTTATAAGGATTGTCTGTTATTTCTTCTACATTCATAGCAAATGTTTTTGTGAGCAGCTTCACTAATTTAGTTTGCACATGCTTTTTTTGGGTCATGCCCAGACGAATCTAAAATAATTAACAGACAATACCTCCTGGAGTTCAGTATACAAGTCCAGATAAAAAGAGACACACAGAGACAGAGAGACAGAGAGAGAAAAAGAGAGAGAGAGAGAGAGAGAGAGAGAGAGAGAGAGAGAGAGAGAGAGAGAGAGAGAGAGAGAGAGAGAGAGAGAGAGAGAGAGAGAGAGAGAGAGAGAGAGAGAATTTAGACAGAGAGAGAGAGAGCGAGCCCTGCCGTCCCACATGTCACTTACTTGTTTCTTCGCTGGTCGTCACTGTCTCAAGTTTGACCCGACCTTGACCTGCATTGTTGAAGGCTCGTATTGAGATGACATATTCAGAGGCAGGTTCTAAAACACAAACAAGAAAGAAATGTTTTATTTATCGACGCACTCAACACATTTTATTTACGGTTATATGGCATCAGACATATGGTTAAGGACCACACAGATTTTGAGAGGAAACCCGCTGTCGCCACTACATGGGCTACTCTTTCCGATTAGCAGCAAGGAATCTTTTATTTGCGCTTCCCACAGGCAGGATAGCACAAACCATGGCCTTCGTTGAACCAGTTATGGATCACTGGTCGGTGCAAGTGGTTTACACCTACCCATTGAGCCTTGCGGAGCACTCACTCAGGGTTTGGAGTCGGTATCTTGATAAAAAATCCCATGCCTCGACTGAAATCCGAACCCAGTACCTACCAGCCTGTGGACCGATGGCCTAACCACGACGCCACCGAGGCCGGTGAAAAAAAAAAAAAAAAAAAAAAAAAAAAAAAACCCACAAAAAAACAGACATATAAATGTACTGATTGGAAGTGTAAGTGTTTGTCTTTTGAAATTAAAATCAAATTAAATAATTTACATTGAAAGTAACACCATGCACAAAAACAATTATTTACTTTACTATAAAGTATTTCCATAGAACTCCAACAATGCATAAAATACAATTCCATGGAAAATATCAAAAACCAAAAAAGAAACCAAAACAACAACACATCCAACAGTTTTTTAATTTAGCAGATCCATTTTTCATTATGTTTTCTTAAAGGGAGGGTAAGCTGAAATAAGAGCCTTATGTGTTGGAAAGATGTATATCCAGACCACCAACACATACTGACACTTTAAAGGGAGGGTAAGCTCAAATAAGAGCCTTATGTGTTGGAAAGATGTATATCCAGTCCACCAACACATACTGACACTTTAACAAATGAAAAAAGGTGTAATTTTAGAGTTAATAAAACACCATGTTTATTCCTGCTAACTGGGGGCAGCCATTTTGTTTTGTTTTTGTGACGTCCGGTGGTATAGCTTGAGGCAAAGTGACGTCAGCTCCGTCCAACTCCTCTTAAGCACAGTGTAAACAAACGCTCTAATTTACGACAAGGCGCTTCGCTTTCATTAACCTGACTTGTAAAACAACATAAATGACTTGATAGTATAATAAACAATTTAACAAAGAGGATGAAAACTGAAAAAGATGGGGTGGGCCAGAGCTCAGTGGTAAAGTGTTCGCTTGATGCACAGTTGCTTTGGGATCGATCCCCATCGGTGGGCTCATTGGGCTATTTCTCGTTCCATCCAGTGCACCATGACTGGTATATCAAATGCTGTGGTATGCGCTATCCTGTCTGTGGGATGGTTCATATAAAAGATCCCTTGCTGCTAATCAAAAAGAGTAGCCCATGACGTGGCGACAGCGGGTTTCCTCTTTCAATATCTGTGTGGTCCTTAACCATATGTCTGACGCCATATAACTGTAAATAAAATGCTATCCTGTCTGTGGGATGGTTCATATAAAAGATCCCTTGCTGCTAATCAAAAAGAGTAGCCCATGACATGGCGACAGCGAGTTTCCTCTCTCAATATCTGTGTGGTCCTTAACCATATGTCTGACGCCATATAACTGTAAATAAAATGCTATCCTGTCTGTGGGATGGTGCATATAAAAGATTCCTAGCTACTAATGACCACATGTGTGAAATCCAACAGCCGATGATTAATAAATCAATGTGCTCTAGTGGTGTCATCAAACAAAACAAAGCTCTTCTTCTTCACATCTGAAGTGCACACTTGGGTCTATATTTGAAAATGTTTGTAATGGGTCAAGGTACATATGTGCCACGTTTCCTCTCTAAGACTGTATGTCAAAATTACCAAATGTTTGAAACCAAATAGCCGGTGATTAATAAGTCAATGTGCTCTAGTGGTGTTGTTAAACAAAACAAACTTTAACTTCAAACAGACATTCCTGAGTTTGCTGCATTATTTGATGTTTCCGACTAATAAAATATTTCTACGATTAAACTTACATACTAAATAGATTTTGCTGTTTCGAATATCAGTGTCTGTATATTCAATGTGTTTCTGGTCATCTTAATATTTGTAAGAAGCCCAAACTGGATTTTTGTCTTCAAATAATTTCGTACGTACAAAAAAAATATTTTAGGAAATAAAATGAAATTTAACCTAGTACAAATATTCGAATGATCAGAATTTTTTTTAATGTACAGCCACTAATATTTAATACAGAAAAATATACTTGATATGTAATTACAATCGTTAAAAAGTCTCTGTTAGTCGATAACATCTTAAACATTGCAGCAAACTCAAGAATGTCACTTTAAGGAAGGAAGATACATGTATGTTATAATTTTTAGCAGACATATTAATCACTAATACCAGTCCCTTTAACTGGAAAAGAGATCAGCTAACAGAATAGGCATGTTCAAAACCCCTGTGGTATATGGACATGTTAAACTAGTTACTAAGTAAGTAAGCTAAGTTAAACTAGTTACTAAGTAAGTAAGCTAAGTTAAACTAGTTACTAAGTAAGTAAGCTAAGTTAAACTAGTTACTAAGTAAGTAAGCTAAGTTAAACTAGTTACTAAGTAAGTAAGCTAAGTTAAACTAGTTACTAAGTAAGTAAGCTAAATTAAACTAGTTACTAAGTAAGTAAGCTAAGTTAAACTAGTTACTATGTAAAATAAAACAAAAATTCAGTTTGTGAGAAATAGATTTAAATGCAAAACTTTAACCAAAACTTTAATGCAAAAGTTGATGGCACCGCCATTGGAAAAGTAATACCCATATCTCGGCTTTTTACTCCATAAAGGTGCGACAAAAAAGAACACATAATGGAGAAGAAACCAGCTTACGTAGGTTCTGTATTGTGTAGTCGTGTGTATTGGCGTCCAGGGTGGTCTGATACACGTCTGGTATTCCTCTGCCATACCCCAGCACGTAGCCACGCACCAGTATCTTGGCGTCTGTTGGAGGCGGGGCCCAGTTGACCACGATGGAATTGGCTTTCGGTTTCACCTGCAGACGAGCTGGTGCAGGAGGTACGTTGTGCTCTGTGTAATGAGAAAAAAACATCACATGTTAATACAATGTGATAGGTGTATAGTATATATCAAACAACAAGAAAAGAAAGGAATGTTTATTTTCTGATAACTCAACTTGCTTTAAATTAATAATATCTGATGTTTAATATATGGCCATGAGAATGTTTGGTTGAGCTCAAGAGAAAGAGACAGATCGAGGTAGAGATCAAGAGTGTGATGATAGTAAGAGAGAGGGAGAGAGAGAGAGAGAGAGAGAGAGAGAGAGAGAGAGAGAGAGAGAGAGAGAGAGAGAGAGAGAGAGAGAGAGAGAGAGAGAGAGAGAGAGAGAGAGAGAGAGAGAGAGAGAGAGAGAGAGAGAGAGAGAGAGAGAGAGAGAGAGAGAGAGCATGAGAGTTGAAGAGAAGAGACAGACAGACAGAGAAAGGGAGATAGAGAGACAGACGAGAAGAAACTTTAACTTTTTTTAAGAGAGAGAGAGAGAGAGACAGAGAGAGAGGAGAGAGAGAGAGAGAGAGAGAGAGAGAGAGCATGAGAGTTGAAGAGAAAGACAGATCAAGATTGAGATCGAGAGTGAGCGAGAGATGGAAAAAGAGACATATAGAGAAAGGGAGACAAAGATAGAGAGTGGGGTTGGTTCTTATAATTACATAGGTTGTCATTCAATAAAAGAAACTTTAACTTTTTTTAATAATTGAATATATATGTCAATACAGCAATTATTTGTAACCCTCAATGATATAATTGTTCTATTCAGTGGTTTGTATTTCAGTTTCCATCCTTCTGCAAGGACATTTGTAAGCATTCAACAAATCAGTTTCCATTACGACGTCACAAGCTGATGTCTTACCATACAGGTTATCTCTGTACGTGGATGCCGACTGCCACGGTGTCGTAATTCCCGAACCATTCACAGTTAGGGCTGAAATTCTCACTTGATACTCCGTACCCTTACGCAAATCTGAAGAAAAAAGATATCAATTAATACAACGATAAACATCTGAAACATGTTAATGGTATTATCTGAAGACTGCATAACAGCAACTTCCAACCAAAATTATTTATCTCAAGGTTTCATAATGACAACTTCCAACCAAAATTATTTATCTCAAGGTTTCATAATGACGGCTTCCCACCAAAATTATTTATCTCAAGGTTTCATGACAGCTTTCAACCAAAATTATTTATCTCAAGGTTTCATAATGACGGCTTCCCACCAAATTTTTTTATCTCAAGGTTTCATGACAGCTTCCCACCAAAATTATTTATCTCAAGGTTTCATAATGACAGCTTCCCACCAAAATTATATATATAACATAGGCTTTCCAGCAATATTATTTATTATTTTTTTATTTGAAATGTAAGTACTATACCTTCAACGATATGCACATAAAGAATTACAACCAAATAATTTAATTTACTAGTAGAAAAAGTATGAATTTTTTGGCAGAGAATCTCTAGTTGATGACCCACGGAATTGGGCATGTTCAATGAAGGTGAACACTCCACAAAGTAAAGACAGAAAAATATTGTTGATAAGTTGACTGCCTCTGTGCACTTCATCTGACTTCAGCTATTGACAGTCAATTTAACCTTAGTTACGCATGTGCAAGCCTATGATGACTTGTTGTGAACACTCCATAAAGCTATGCCAAAAAAATATTTTGTTGATAAGTTGACTGCCTTTGTCCACTTCATCTGACTTTAGCTACTGACAGTCAACTTCCCAGTAGTTACACACATGCAAGACAGAAACAAACTTTGTAACTTGGGCCTTAGTTTTAAAAATATGTTTTGTGTTATGGTGTAAATGATAAACTTTGACATTACCTGTGAGAGCGTAGTTGTTGCGGTTGCCGTCGGTGGTGACGGTTTTGCCCTGCTTCGTTCCACTCTTCTTATAGCGGATCTTGTATCCGGTGATTATTCCGTTCTGCTTGTCAAGAGGCGGCGGCTCCCATCGCACAATGATTCTCTACAGAATGAAAAGTAAAATTTGTTTTTTATTTAACGACACCACTAGAGCACATTCATTTTTTATCTTATCGTCGGCTATTGGACGTCAAACATATGGTCATTCTGACACTGTTGTTTTTTAGAGGAAACCCGTTGTCGCCACATATGCTACTCTTTTACGATAGGCAGCAAGGGATCTTTTATTTGCACTTCCCACAGGCAGGATAGCACAAACCATGGCCTTTGTTGAACCAGTTATGGATCACTGGTCGGTGCAAGTGGTTTACACCTACCCTTGCGGAGCACTCACTCAGGGTTTGGAGTCGTTATCTGGATTAAAAATCCCATGCCTCGACTGGGATTCGAACCCAGTACTTACCAGCCTGTAGTCCGATGGCTAAACCACTGCGCCACCGAGGCCGGTCTCTACAGAATTAAAAACAATACATTAACAAGCCAGTGGCATAGGAAGGTTAGAAAAAAAAGGGGGGGGGGGGGGGGGGGGGGGGGCACACTTTTATATTTACACACTTTTACACAATTATAAAGCAAATATAAAGCAAATATCTGAAAATTGGGGGAGGCACATTTCCCCCCCCCCCCCCCCCCCCCCGCCACCAGTGCAAGCATTCTGAGAATCCAACTAAACAAATACATGTCCCCTACCAGGACCACAAATCTCTTTTTTTTAGTTCAAGGGCCATAACTTTGTCAAAGCTCTTTCAAATATGAATATGACAGTTATGGCCCTTGAATAAATTCCCATAAAAGTGGAACTTGATCCAAATGTTTGACATTCAATAACCGATAGTTAATAAATCAATGTTCTTTAGTGGTGTTGTTAAACAAAACAATTTATTTTTTCCATTCTGATGTAAAATTGACAAATTTGTTCTATTTCAATGAATGAATGAATGAATATTTATTACAGGCCCGGAGAAAAAATAAATAAAAACCACAGTTAAAGAAAGGTAAATATATCAATAAATTGACAATCAACATCAGTATAAATAAGCTAAAGTTAAAGTGTTCCATTTTTTTTTTTTTTTTTTTTTTTAAATTAGTTTAAAAATGTACAGAAATGAACACCCAAAGATGCAACTTGATACATTCAGTGGGTGGGTGGGTGGAAAAGTACTCATTTGATGTGTGGTTGTTCTGTCATCGGTCCCCGTCCATGGATCCATTGGGATATTTCTTATTCTAGCCAGTGCACTATGACTGGTACTGGGATCGATCCCCATTGGTGGACACATTGGGCTATTACTCGTTCCAGCCAGTGCACCACGACTGGTGTATTAAAGGCTGTGGTATGTGCTATCCTGTCTATGGAATGGTGCATATAAAAGATTCCTTGTTACTAATAGAAAAGTGTAGCGGGTTTCCTCTTTTTGACTATATGTCAAAATTACATCCAAAAGCTAATGATTATAAATCAATATGCTCTAGTAGTGTTGTTTAACAAAACAAACAAACAGACAATTGGTATATCAAAAGCCATAGTATGTATTATCCTGTCTGTAGCATGGTGCATATAAAAAATTCACTTGATACTAATAGAAACATGTAGCAGGTTTCTTCTCTAAAACTATATTTCAAAATTAATAATTGGTTGACATCCAATACCAGATGACAGGGCTCGAAACTCGCCAAAAAATAGGGTGGCCCCAAAAATAATAATGGATGTTGGCAAATTATGGTAAGAGAACCACGAACCATGACCAAGATTTGAATGTGGAATAAATATATGCAATACAAATATTAAAAGTGGTTCATATGCTATAGCTCTAAGAAGATCAACCAAATAATATTATTTGGGTGACTAACGCCATTATTTTTTAATATTTAAGTCGCCCAAACGGGACATTGGTTGCATTTGACGACCTGGCCACAGGCCATTTCGAAAACTGGATAATTAACATTAATAATAAATGAATGAGCTCTAGTGTTGTCAGTAAGCAGAACAAACTTTACTTCAATACAGTCAGTTTTGGTAACCAACAGTTTTGTTTTGTTTAACGCCACCACTAGAGCACGTTGATTTATTAATCATCAGCTATTGGATGTCAAACATTTGGCCATTTTGACGTCCAGTCTAAGAGAGGAAACCTGATACATTTTTGCTTTCATCACAAGCAAGGAATCTTTTATATGCACTATCCAATAGACAGAACAGCACATACCACAGCTTTTAATAAACCAGTCATGATGCACTGGCCGGAACGAGAAATAGCCCACTAGGCCCACCATTGAGGATCGATCCTAGACCAACTGTGCATCAAGCGAGCACTTTACCACTGGGAAGGAAATGTTTTATTTAACGACGCACTCAACACATTTTATTTACGGTTATATGGTGTCAGACACATGGTTAAGGACCACACAGATGTTGAGAGAGAAACCCCCAGTCGCCACTTCAAGGGCTACTCTTTTCGATTAGCAGCAAGGGATCTTTTCTATGCATCATCTCATAGACAGGATAGCACATACCATGGCCTTTGATGTACCAGTCATGGTGCACTGGCCGGAATGAGAAATAGTTCAATGGGTCCACTGATGGGGATCGATCCCAGAAAGACTGCGCATCAAGCGAATGCTTTGCCACTGGGCTATGTCTCGCCCCCAGGTTGCTAGTTGACTTTACAGTCGTCTTGTACAAGTATACTGCACACTCTGACTTACTGTTGCACTGGAAACCTCCAGCGTAAAGTTCTGCGGAGTCGCGCTCGGCGTCGATGAAAACGTCTGAGCCACGAACTCCTCCGTGCTCATCCCGGGTCCATTCTGATTGTGGGCCACAACCCGGAAGCTGTATTCGCGGAATATCTTCAGATTCTGCAGCGTGAAGCCCGTTCCTTGCACGGTGATTTCATCCTCGTTAGTGGAGCCCACCTCATAGTAGATCAGAACGTAGTGCGTGATGTAGCCTTTCTTGTGCTGTGGCGCGTCCCACGTGACCTTGATCGCCGTCGGCGACACCGGGACAGCACGCAGGTTGACGGGAGGACTGGGGACGTGAACTATAAATAGAAATAAAAACATATCAGGGTTAAATTAATGATAGAAATTCACATAACTATGACAAGACAATCAAGTTGGCAGTAATATAAAAATGCAGTTTGAAATAAGCACTTATCCAGGGCGTCTAGAATCTTTATAAAATCCACTAGCCATGGGATCAGTGATTTAAAACATTTATTAGACACAATTAAAAATTCACTAGCCCTACTTTACTTTAAGTTAATACAATTTTACTAAATAATATTAACCTAAACCTAAACAGAGAGATATAGCTCAAAACACTAACATTGAAGGGTGAAGGGGGGGGGGGGGGGGGGGGGGAGGGGGGTGGTGGTGGTGGTGAATATTCATATTTACAAAATAGACTTAACTGCAACATCTGACCCAAATATTTAACTAGCCATCAGGGATAGCAATAATTATTATTTACTATCCCAAATATTGAATATCATGGGAGTGGGGCTACCATAACCTAGAAGCCCTGACTTATCCGTTTGTCCTGACAAGTGATAATCTGCTGGGACAAGCAAAATGTACCTCAGTGGTTGTCCAGTGGATAAGTAAAAATGTATAATGCTATTTGCTAGACTCGACCTATGCCCGAGTACTCGGGTACTCGTGGAGACCCCAATGTAATGATGTAATTTTGGGAAGCAACGACATAACATGACATTGCTTCCACCAGTCCTATCTCAGACTGTGCATGTGAAATATGACATCATTTCGTCGTCTCCTTCTAGTTGTGGTTGAAACATTTTGAGACGGTCCTTTTTATTCATAAAAAAAGTGAATAATACATGTAATATGGATAATAAAGAAATTATTACACTCGCATGCGAGTCGTACTGATTTTACGAAACTGATGTCACGATTTATGTATTACCCTATCTCTCACTTTGGTAATACAAAAACCCTGACACTCGTTTCGTAATATCAGTACAACACACAAGCTTGTATAATAATTTCTATCTATTAGATCTGTCTTTGCTAAGTACGTACCTTCCTGGTCGGTGGTCACGGTGAGTGTGGCGTCCTTGGTGCTAGGACCGAAGCGGTTGTAAGCACGCACGTGGAATACGTACTCTGTGTCAGACTTCAGGTGCTGAATGTTGGCCTCTGTCGTCGTCGTGTTCGTCACACGCTCCCTGCACAAACAAATATAATACTTCCATGAAGCCAGGATATTTAACACTTCGTGGATCTACGATATTTAACACTGCATGGATGTAGAATATTTAACACTGCATGAATCTAGGATATTCAACACTTCATGAATCTAGGATATATAACACTTCATGAATTGTTTGTTACCAGCTATCTGGAGAAATAGTTAAAAGTTCATGAATCTAGGATATTTAACACTTCATGAATAGTTTGGTACCAACTATTTAGAGAAATAGTTAACACTTCATGAATCTAGGATATTTAACACTTCGTGAATCTAGGATATTTAACACTTCATGAATCTAGGATATTTAACACTTCATGAATCATTTGTTACCAGCTTTCTGGAGAAATAGTTAAAACTTCATGAATCTAGGATAGTTAACTTCATGAATCTAGGATATTTAATACTTCATTAATCTAGGATATTTAACACTTCATGAATCTAGATATTTAACACTTCATGAATAGTTTGTTACCAGCTATTTGGAGAAATAGTTAAAACTTCATGAATCTAGGATATTTAACACTTCATGAATCTAGGATAATTAAAATTTTATGAATCTTATGTGTTCGTTACCCGCTCTCTGGAGAAATAAATATTTAACACTTGATGAATCTAGGATATATAACATTTTGTGAATCCAGGATATTTAACACTTCATGAATCTAGTATTTTATGTTACATGTTCATTTTCAACCTAATTTATTCTGTCCTGGACAGGGGATCTGGCGCAAATCAGTACTCGTGCCCAGGATAGACGTGTCTGAACCTTCAGTGGGTATGGGCACATTAATAGAGTTTTCCTTTCAACCTATAGTCCGTACCACTGGGAATGCCTTTTTTCATGCTATGGAATTGACTATAAGTTATTTATTTTGAGCCGACTGTTTTCTAAATTGGACACCAAAAAAAAAAAAAAATGTTATTTCCAAAACACTTTTACTTTTCTTCCTACGTTAATCAAAACTGAAATTATTTATAAAAACATTTATATAGGAGGATAGGATGGACTATACGTTAATCAAAACTGAAATTATTTATAAAAACATTTATATAGCAGGATAGGATGGACTATACGTTAACCAAAACTGAAATTATATATAAAAACATTTATATAGCAGGATAGGATGGACTATACGTTAATCAAAACTGAAATTATATATAAAAACATTTATATAGGAGGATAGGATGGACTATACGTTAATCAAAACTGAAATTATTTATAAAAACATTTATATAGCAGGATAGGATGGACTATACTATACGTTAATCAAAACTGAAATTATATATAAAAACATTTATATAGGAGGATAGGATGGACTATACGTTAATCAAAACTGAAATTATTTATAAAAACATTTATATAGGAGGATAGGATGGACTATACGTTAATCAAAACTGAAATTATTTATATAAAAAAACCCAACATTTTTGTAGGAGGATGGGACAGACTACAGTTTGCTTATTCCTACTGTAAACCCACCTTTCCGAGTCGCGCTCTCTCCAGAAGACGGAATACGCTATGATCCCGGACGGCCCAGTGTGGTCCGGGGTCTGCCAGGAGAGCGTCACAAATCTCGTGGAGACGAGGACAGCTCGCAGGTTGTTCGGCATTGACGGCAGATTCTTCGAGTCCGTGAACATGGCACCTGGGTGGACGAGGGGGTACAGAGAGGGGGTCGTCGGGAGAGGGATGTCTACATGGATGGGGGGAGCAAAAGGAGGAGAAACGAAAACAAAAAAGCAAAAATAAACAAAAGCAAAATGCACATGGTGAGGAAGTTGGTGTCGTCATGGTTACGGTGCAAGATGGCAGAGGGAAAAAAAGGCAATATCACGCACTCAAGCAATGTTTCTTTTTTAATATATTTTCTGGGGGTTATAATTCGACCCGTCCCCATATAAACTTCACTTGGCACAGTCTAGCTAGAGCCCACCCCCAACCCTCCCCCCTCCAATAAAATTCCTGCAAATGCACCTGAAAATTTTAACATTTTATTATTTTTTACAAATTTCTTTCCACCAAATATACATTTTATATTTATGTTTAAATTTCATGAAAAATTATTTTTATTGAAATTTCATTTTCTATACCAAAAATCGATGAAATGAAATTAGACTCAAATGATCATGGTCATTGCCAGGAAGTTTTTAAAAAGATTAATTTTTGTAATCAACTAGTACCAATCAACAAAGAACTGCAAAAAAAAAAGATTTTAAAAATATAATCCGTCAAAGGCTGTTTGCTCCACACCCACACAAAACCATCTGGTGATGCACAAAAAGTAATTTTTTGTTTTGTGTACACTAACAAAACACTAATTAATCAAAATTAGGGTTTATTTTATATAGACTGGGGATTAATTTTTAATCTTTTAGAGAAAAAAAAAAAAAAAAAATTGCATCCTGCTTGCAATCTTGTAACACCATGACAACACGTTTCACAAATTATTACCTGAATTTGGAATATTTGATAGAATTCTAATTGCTCATTTTTGTTGTACACTTGGATTATATTAAGTCTTGATTAATATGTTTCTCCAATACAGAACTATATGTACATGTAAGTGAATTCTTCCAACAGGAAGCATCGTTCCAGCCAGTGCACCATGACTGGTATATCAAAGGCTGTGGTATGTGCTATCCTGTCTGTGAGATGGTGCATATAAAAGATCTCTTGCTACTAATGGAAAAATGTAGCAGGTTTCCTCTCTAAGACTATATGTAAAAATAGGTTGATAAAACAATTTGCAGTCTGAATTGTGGACTAGATTGTGTGTGTGTGTGATTGTATGTCTGTGTGTGTATGCTTGTTCTGCCCCACAACTAGTGGTGTTGTTAAACAAAACAAACTTCCAACAGGAAGCAAGATGTAGCTCAGTTGGTAGAGCACTTGCTTGAGGTTCTTTGGTTGTAGGATCAAACCTCCTTGGTGGAAAACTAGGTTTTTGTCTTGTCCCAACTAGTACCTCATGACTGGTATACTAAAGGTCATGGTATGAGCTGTCCTGTCCTGTCCACTTTGTACAAAAAGTAGCAACTGGCTAATTTGGCAATGTACAGGGTGAGCCCTGACAGATAATAGTCAATCATCATGGATTTCTGATTGACCAGCCATGAAGCATTAGTTCAATTATGACTGGTATACCAAAGGTCATGGTATGTGCCGTTCTGTCCTGTCCACTTTGTATAAAAAGTAGCAATTGGCTAACTTGGCAATGTACAGGGTGAGCCCTGACAGAAGATAGTTAATATCATAGATTTTTAAACCGTCAGCCATGAATAAGTAGTTCGAACAAAAAAACCAAATTCAATATGGCCACTAATGGGAAACGATCCTTTTACCCATCACAAAAAGTATTCCGATAGCTTCATTACAATTTATTTATTATTATTATTATTATTATTATTATTATTCCAAATTCAGATAACTGTTTTCACAAAAATGTAACACAAAACAAAAACTTGTAAAATAAACAATACTAAGCTGAAAAATAAGCAGGTGATATCAAACAACAGGTACTATATTCAACACCACAACTTCTGAATACAGCAACACTCAAATGAGTTGACCAATTTAAACTTTAACTTTGTTAGTAGTCCAACTCAATGTCCAATGTATGGAGATAGGATTTATGCCAATTAATTCTGAATAAATGTCATAATATTTTATTTTTTAAAATAGCCTAATTTTATAATTACAATATTTTTATTTATTTTTGCTTTTCAAACAAAATTCACCAGCTGTTAAAAATATATTTGTTCAGATTACATTAAACAATTCATGAGTGTTTTCATGTTTCTGCCCAAAACAATGAGGCCAATTTGAAAGGTGGCAATGTTTTAAATTTCAGAGTAGTGTTGATTATAGTACATGGTAACAATAGCAACGTTTTGAGGATGGGTCATATTGACTTCCTGCTAACAAAAGCACTTAAATGCAAGTAAATAAATTTAAAAGCAATGTTAAAAATTCTGTTTTGTTGCAAATCTGCAAATATTACAAAACCACTACTTAATAACCACACAATTAAGGAATATACCATTAGTAAAATAATGTTACTGAATTATCTAATTATGGGAACTTGAAAGGGATAAACATCACATAAAGTTTTTACTGTCTAACATTTATTAAAGGCATACTGTCACAGACCACTGACCTATTTAATGGTTTAACAAAGTATTACCTCAACAAAAATAATTTGATTTGTCCCTAAATGTACTTTATTCAACCATCTTCATAACCACCATACTCCATTTATTAATGACATTTTGTAAAAATAATTGAATTATGGCAATGGTCCATAATTCAAAAACTAAAATTGTCGAGAGGGTTGACATGGATTTCACTCCATCATGGTTCAGTTAAGGTGATGCAATAGGCTAGATTTGTTTTCCAACAATTAATATAATTTTCAGTTATTATCCATGTTTAGAGAAATAAGGTCCTCAAATCCGTGACAGTATGCCTTTAAAGTTGAAAAATAGAAGAAAAAAAATGTCTTAATTTTTAAAAGTAAAAACAAAGGTTTTTATATATATTTTGTATTAGCAGGGTAACTGCTACATGTGCACGTAAGTACATTTTTTAATACATAATTAAATTGTTGACTTTAACCTACATCTATAAACGCAGAATTGATATAAAAAAAATTAAGAATCATGGGAAAGAAGTACAACTTAAAACCTATCTCCCAAAAATAATTGTTTTTAAACAAAAGGAGGGGAGGGCCAAGTTAAATATATGTTATTTAACGACACACTTTCCAAAGTACTACAGGTATATTTGAATACTGATTAAACTGTTGGTCAGACCAATTTCTATGTTAGTTTTTTAATATTCATTATATTTTTTAAATATTTAGTGGACCCAAAAGCTTAGATTTTAACACACAAACAATAGACATGCAGGTATTGAAAGTAGGGGTGTAACAATTATAAAAAATAGGGGTGCAATAAAAAAGGGTTTGTAAACACAAATAAAACTGAAAACTTCAAATAAAGAAAAAAAATCAAACAAAAGTTCTCTCCCTTCAGACCAGTCATGTTTACAGCAGAACATAATTTGCATGTACACACAAAGTTGAATAAACAATAAATACTTTTAATTCAAGAATCTTGAACATACATAAAACAAAAATGACTTAATGTATTCCCGCAAATTTAACTATAATAAAAAAAAAAAAAAAAAAAAGAGTTTTAAAAACAAAAAACATTTAATTTAAATAAAATAACAATCCATATATATATTATTTAAAAACATAAAAATAAATATAAATATAAATAAAGAATTTTCTCTAGTTGGAAATTTAACGTCTAACAAATACCGTATATTATTTGTAGGAACTGGACAGCTTTTGTTTTTAATTTAAAATAATCTTTATTTTGTTTTCATTTAACACTATAACAAATGATTGAAACAGTGTTTAAAACTAGAACAAACTACACTTGGACATATATATTCCTTAATTATTTCTATCTCTTTCTCGTAATTATTCCATAACTCTTCCTCGTAATTATTCTCTAACTCTTTCTCATCTCCAAACCTACCTGGTTGTAAAATCACTAACTGTGCACTTGCTTGGACATTCCCAAGCTCATTAGATCCGAAACACTGATAGATTCCCTCATCGGAGTTGACAAGACCAAGGATTTTCAGGTTTTTACCGTCAGTGATTTGAAAATAGTCGCTAGGGATGACTACGTCACCGTTTTTAAACCAAGATATGATGGGTGGGGGGTGTCCGGAAACATCACATTCAAACATCACGTCCGAGTTTGTGTGAGCAAAAACATTGGCGGGACGTTTTTCAAACTTTGGTGGAACTGAAATTATAAAAAGATGTGCATGTTAACACAGGGAATGAATGAATGAATGAATGAATGAATGAATGAATGAATGAATGAATGAATGAATGAATGAAATGAATGAATGAATAAACATTGGCTGGACGTTTTTCAAACTTTGGTGGAACTGAAATTATAAAAAGATTTATATGTTAACACAGGAAATGAATTAATGAATATTTAATGACCCATGGAAAACTCATTGGCTACTGTGTGTATTAGTCTTAGACTTTGTCACCAAATGCGAGTGAAATTTCTGACAGACCATTTAAAAAATACAACCAAAGTCCAACAAGTGATCTTCTTGTTTTTCTTTTTCTGACTAAGTAAATGGTACTTTGTAACTCTTGTTTTACCCATTTTATGTTTGTATCAATATAAAGAAAACACATGAACTACGCAAAATTAAATGTCTTGTTTATCATAAAAATGTTCAGTACACAGTGATGAACATCCACACATGTATGTGCAACTATAAACCAAGTTTCACTGACCTAGAACTTACAGTTTGTGAGAAACGGATCTAAACATGAAACATTAATGTTAAACTTCCGCCAAAGCAAGGAAAGAAATTAAATGTAGGTTTTTTTTGTCAAATAATTTAATTTTATTGTTAGAAAGCTGGTGTTAAAAAAAACAAAAAAACATTTCCTTTGTAACAATTTCTACAACTGTCCTTACCAAGAACAGTCAAGGTCCTTCATAACAATTTCTAGAACTGTTCTTACCAAGAACGGTAAAGATCCTTCTTAACAATTTCTAGAACTGTCCTTACCAAGAACGGTCAAGGTCCTTCGTAACAATTTCTAGAACTGTTCTTACCAAGAACGGTCAAGGTCCTTCATAACAATTTCTAGAACTGTCCTTACCAAGAACGGTCAAGGTCCTTCATAAAAATTTCTAGAACTGTCCTTACCAAGAATGGTCAAGGTCCTTCATAACAATTTCTAGAACTGTCCTTACCGAGAAGTCAAGGTCCATCACAACAATTTCTAGAATTGTCCTTATCAAGAAAGGTCAAGATCCTTCACAACAATTTCTAGAACTATCCTTACTGAGAACGGTCAAGGTCCTTCGTAACAATTTCTAGAACTGTTCTTACAAAGAATGGTCACGGTCCTACGTAACAATTTTTAGAACTGTTCTTACCAAGAACGGTCAAGGTCCTTCATAACAATTTCTAGAACTGTCCTTACCAAGAATGGTCAAGGTCCTTCATAACAATTTCTAGAATTGTCTGTACCAAGAACGGTCAAGGTCCTTCATAAAAATTTCTAGAATTGTCCTTACCAAGCACGGTCAAGGTCCTTTGTAACAATTTCTAGAACTGTCCTTACCAAGATCGGTCAAGGTCCTTCATAACAATTTCTAGAATTGTCCGTACCAAGAACAGTCAAGGTCCTTCACAACAATTTCTAGAACTGTCCTTACCAAGCACGGTCAAGGTCCTTTGTAACAATAAGAATGGTCAAGGTCCTTCAGAACAATTTCTAGAACTGTTCTTACCAAGAACAGTCAAGGTCCTTCACAACAATTTCTAGAACTGTCCTTACCAAGAACGGTCAAGGTCCTTCATAACAATTTGTAGAACTGTCCTTACCAAGAACGGTCAAGGTCCTTCATAACAATTTCTAGAATTGTCCTTACCAAGCACGGTCAAGGTCCTTTGTAACAATAAGAATGGTCAAGGTCCTTCAGAACAATTTCTAGAACTGTTCTTACCAAGAACAGTCAAGGTCCTTCACAACAATTTCTAGAACTGTCCTTACCAAGAACGGTCAAGGTCCTTCATAACAATTTCTAGAACTGTCCTTACCAAGAACGATCAAGGTCCTTTGTAACAATTTCTAGAACTGTCCTTACCAAGAACGGTCAAGGTCCTTATTAACAATTTCTAGAACTGTCCTTACCAAGAACGGTCAAGGTCCTTCATAACAATTTCTAGAACTGTCCTTACCAAGCACGGTCAAGGTCCTTTGTAACAATTTCTAGAACTGTCCTTACCAAGATCAGTCAAGGTCCTTCATAACAATTTCTAGAATTGACCTTACCAAGAACGGTCAAGGTCCTTCATAACAATTTCTAGAACTGTTCTTACCAAGAACAGTCAAGGTCCTTCACAACAATTTCTAGAATTGTCCTTACCAAGAACGATCAAGGTCCTTATTAACAATTTCTAGAACTGTCCTTACCAAGAACAGTCAAGCTCGCATCCGAGTCGACTGAATCCTCCAAGTTGACAGCCCGGCAGGTATACACTCCCGCGTCGGCCTTCGTCAGCATCATAATCCTCAGACTAAGACTCCCCACCGTCTGAATCCGCGCGTTCTTAGAGCTCCTGTAAAAAAAAACACAATAACACTTTTCAGATTCTGTATTATAGATGTACAGTCAAACCTGTCTTAAGCAGTATATAGAACAAATGTCATTTGTTAACATGTGTCTCTCTATCTCCCGTCAATTGTACGAGCATTAATGTAATTTATGGGTCTTTGTTTTTAGGTGTTTATTGTACGAAGTGGTGCTTTGATTTTTAGGCAGCATGGTGCTGATTAAGGCAAGATGGTGCCAGACTATTGAGGCATGGTGCTGCACCATGCTAAAACCAGCTAGGGAAAACTCTAGTCTACTTACTTGAATTGTATCCTGCTTCCGTCCTTCAGCCACTGGATTCCGGGCCTCTTGCCCTGGCTGTCATGTCCATTAGCCCCGCAGTGTAGCACCACGGTGGATCCAACCACTGCCTTCGTGTTTTTAGGTCGCTCAATGAAATATGGAGCGACCCCTTTAGTAATTTCATCTTGAACAAAATAAATAAAATAAAAAAATAAACAGATCTTAACAAATATTTGAGCAGGTATCAATAAAATAAATTTCAAATATTTAAAAAAAAAAAAAAAAGAGAGAGATTTTTTTTTTTTTTTACTAATATGACATCTACCAGATAGGGGTGGGACGTAGCCCAGTTGTAAAGCGCCCACTTGATGTGTGGTCGGTTTGAGATCGATCTCCGTCAGTACGCCCATTGGGTTATTTCTCGTTCCAGCCAGTGCACCACAAACATTTGGTAATTTTGACATTTAGTCTTAGATAAGAAACCCGCTAGATTTTTCCATTAGTAGCGAGGGATCTTTTATATGCATCATCCCACAGACAGGATAGCACATAACATGGCCTTTGATATGCTAGTCGTGGAGCACTGGCCGGAGCGAGAAATAGCCCAATGGGCCCACTGACGGGGATCGATCCCAGACCGACCGTGCATCAAGCGAACACTTTACCACTGGGCTACATCTCGCCCCTGAAGAAACAATGGAGAACAATGGTCACTGAAAGCATTTTCAGAATTTTTCTCATTACTTACAAACAATTTGAATTTAAATTTGAAAGATTTTTTTTTTTGCTATTAAAACAAAAGTGCTTTTCAAAAATTACAGCAGAAACTTTAAAATAATAAGCCGTAACACAATTTACCTGTTTTTGGATTCTGTCTAAGGGAAACAACTCTACTTGTACGAGATCGATCAGCATTAGATGCTTCACACATATACGTCCCAAAGTCTGTGAACTGAACAGGATGTATTTCGAGGTATCCGTCGTCATAAATAAAAATATTGTTCGATTTCTTCACCTCCTTTCTGTCTTTAAACCAGCGGACACGCGGTCTAGATATCCCGTTAATTCTACAGGAAAATACAGCAGTGTCGTGCAAATATACAATCTGTGCTATAGGCTCGGCATCGAAATGCTTTGCTATATCTGAAAGGAAAAAAAGCAATAATCATCATTATTTATGTTCAACATTATCTGTAAGATAGTAATTTAGGGCCCCATCCCTGACACTATTGACATTTCTGGGCCAATGAAAAAAAAATAATAATAAAAAAAAAAAAATCATCATCATCATCATCATCATCATAAAAATATATATACAATTTGTTAGTCACTGATTAATAGTTATTTAATTTGAACATGAATGAAATATTAATCTGAACATGAACAAAAGATTTAATATAAACACAAAAGATTTAATTTTAAAATAAAGTAAAAATTTAAGTTTGACATAAAAATTAAAGATTTAATTTGAACATGAATGAAAGATTTAATATAAACCCAGTGAAATGACAATATTACTAATTAACTAGATGACGTACGTGCTATGTCGATACGAGCCTTCCTACTTATGATTGTTCCCAGGCCACTGACGGACGCCTCGCACTGGTACAAACCCCGGTCCGTGTTAGACTTTGAGTGCAGCACCTCTTCAAAAAATAACGATCCATTTTCT
This sequence comes from Gigantopelta aegis, assembly GCF_016097555.1. Lineage (NCBI taxonomy): Eukaryota > Metazoa > Mollusca > Gastropoda > Neomphalida > Peltospiridae > Gigantopelta > Gigantopelta aegis. The sequence continues at coordinate 27,603,771 of NC_054703.1, read as the reverse complement.
AGTAATGTTCTGAAAAACAAAAACCAACAGTAATGTTGATGCATGTATGTAACTGGTCTCAGTACTGGTTGTACTAAGTATGGGTGGGTGGGTGGATGGATGGATGGATGGATGGATGGATGGATGGATGGATGGATGGATGGATGGGTGGGTGGGTGGGTGGGTGGGTGGAAGGGTGGGTGAGTAGATGGATGGGTGGGTGGATGGATAGATGGATGGATTGATGGATGGACAGTTTGAGATATAGTTTGATGAATACTGTGAGCATGCTTTAGATGGATGGATGGATGGATGGAAGAATGAATGAATGAATGAATGAATGAATGAATGAACAGATGGTTAGATGTAGGATACCTCAAAAATTAACATTTACTTATTTGTATAGATGGTTGGATGGATGAATGGATGGAATGAATTAATGAATGAATTGATTAATGGATGGATGGATGGATGGATACACAGATTTACACAGATATAGACATAGAAAACACCCCCAGCACTTGCCTTCTATTAGTATTTGCTAGATTTAGGTTTTGCCCGTCTTTGATCCACCTGATGGCTGGAGACATGTCGCCATGATAGGCTGAGCAGTTGAGTAACGTCTTCGCTCCCTTCTTGACGACCACATCGCGCGGCTCCACAGTGAAGAAAAACTGACTGAAGTGAGGCACTGTGGTGGCTACAAGAACAAAGACAAAAAATTTTTAAAAAATAAAGAACAATGATAACAGCAAAAGGAAATGTTTCATTTAACGACACACTCAACACATTTGCCGTTAGTATCAAGAGAAGAATCAGGGCTGTAGTTGGGATTTTTTGTTTGGGGGAGGGCAACTGAGTACCCGGTAGTTAATAGTCTAAACTCCTTAAACGGTTAAGAATATCATAATCTTATGCAGTGTGCTTATAATATATGTATATATGTAGATTTATGCACCTCAAAGTACATTTTAAATTTATTATATTATTTAATAGATTTTATAAAAAAAAACATTTTAATGTATATTATATTTTCTGATTTTTAAAAAAATAAAATTTAAATTTAAATGAAAAATGAATACATACATAAAACATTTTAAGATGAATATTCATAAATGCAACTATAAACCAAATTTCATTGATCTAGGATTTCAGATGTGCGAGAAACTAAATTAAATTGAAAAACTTAACAAACTCTAGAAGTACACTGGTATATGTAGTTTAATTAAAAATTAAAATTAAGTGTTTTGGTTTTGGGGTGAGAAGTTGCCCCATCTTTAAAATAATGTATTTATCTTGTGTCTTGCCTTTATTAAGGCAAGACAAAAAGTTAAAAAAGAAAAAAAAAGAATAACTGGACTCAATTTCAAAAGCAATTATGCGTACAATGAAAATCCATTTCTAATATTCTAACGTAATTGAACATTTATTTCCGCTATGCTATAAAGTAATTGTAAGAAATTGTTTTCAATTTTCTTAGATAAATGCCAGGTCTTAATTCTATTCCAATTTTCGGATATAATTACATACAATCTCTGATTAATCTAGTAAGCCTATTTTCCGCCGAAGAAATTTCTCTGAAACACAAGTGTATAGTAAATTTAACAGCTAGGAGATAACTGTTTACGGTGTATACATGTACACCATAGGAGTACCTCTGCCTGTTACAAACCCTGGTCGGACTGCTGGTGCTCCCCTGCACCTGCCAGTGCAGGCAGTCCCCCCTCCAACCCACCCCACCCCTTTTCCTGTCCTGAACAGATGAGCCGTCCATGGCCGGCACCTGCGTGTCTGTGTGTCTGATGCCATATAACCGTAAATAAAATGTGTCGAGTGCGTCATTAAATAAAACATTTCCTTCCTTCCTTGTCAGCGGTAGTAATCGGGATAGTGATTGGGATAGTGATCGGGATGGACATGCTTGAACCTTCAGCGGATATAGGCATGCAAATAGAATTATGGTTGGTTGGAGAGGAGTAGATAGATATACATATTCATGAGTTATTGAGGAATGGTTTCCTGGGCTCTGCAGGCTTGGCTGGGAGGGCTGTGCCTCCTTCCCCCACACCCCAATAATTCTTAATAAAATTATATATATATATATATATATATATATATATATATATATATATATATATTATTGGTATTGACAAGCATTTGTAATACTGTAAAATCATACATTATCCATATATTTAAAAAAAAAAGAGAAAAAAAAAAGCTTTCTTCTATTTTAATTAAAGGAACTGTAAGTATGTTTTTCGCTATTCCAAAGGAATTAAATTTTTAATTAATTCTAAATTAATATCAAGCATTTTTATTTATTTTTCTTTCTTTCTTTTTTTTCTTTCATTCTTTGATTTTTATCCTTTCTTTCTTTCTTTCTTTCATTCTTTGATTTTTATCCTCTTTTTTTTTTGCCGTTCTAAAAGTAATTGAGAAAAACTTTCTGATTTTCTGATATAATTTCATGTTATCTCTTATTACGCCAGCAAGATTATTTTCGGCCACAGAAATTGCTTTCCTGAACTAGGAGACTAAAACAGATATCAGTCGCCAAGTGCTTGGAAACATGGTAAATTGAACAATGAAAATGACTTTCACTAAAGACGCATTCACACTGTGTAAACTGGTCTCGGTGGTGTCGTGGTTAGGCTATCGGTCTACAGGCTGGTAGGTACTGGGTTCAGATCCCAGTCGAGGCATGGGATTTTTAATCCAGATACCGACTCCAAACCCTGAGTGAGTGCTCCACAAGGCTCAATGGGTAGGTGTAAACCACTTGCACCAACCAGTGATCCATAACTGGTTTAACAAAGGCCATGGTTTGTGCTATCCTGCCTGTGGGAAGCGCAAATAAAAGATCCCTTGCTGCTAATCGGAAATTGTAGCCCATGTAATGGCGACAGCGGGTTTCCTCTCAAAATCTGTGTGGTCCTTAACCATATGTCTGACTCTATATAATCGTAAATAAAATGTGTTGAGTGTGTTGTTAAATAAAACATTTCTTTCTTTCTTTCACACTGTGTAACTTGTACACATTATAAATTACCTGTAGCATATAATATGGTTGTTACCATGTTTTCAACCAGACTAGTGCTTATTAATTCAGAAGCTTAATGACAGAGTGCTTGTTAGAGATTATTTATAGGCCTTTAGACAGGGCTCGAAACTTGTAAATTATGGTAAGCAAACCACAAACTTTAATGTGGAATAAATAGATACAAATATTAATAGTGGCACATATGCTATAGATCTAAAGTAGATCGCTCAAATAATATTATTATTTGGGCGACTAATGCCATTATTTTTTTAATATTCAAGTCGCCCAAACAGGACATTGGTCGCACTTGGCGACCTGGCCACAGGCCGTTTCGAGCCCTGCCTTTAGAAGGAAGGAATGTTTTATTTAAGAACGCACTCAACACATTTTAGTTACGGTTATATGGTGTCGGACATATATACGGACCACACAGATTGTGCCACCACACAATGGGCTACTCTTTCCAAAGGATATTTTATATGCACTATCCCACAGACAGGATAGTACATACCACAGCCTTTGTTACACCAGCTGTGGAGCACTGGCTGGAATGAGAAATGGCCCAATTTGGGCCCACTGACAAAGACTGATCCAACACCAACCGTGCATCAGGTGTGTGCTTTATCAGTAGGCTATGGCCAGCCTGAGCATTTGGAATGTGCCATAAAAATGTTTACATTATCCTCACTGAGATTAGATTGCCCCATAAATATGTTAACATTATTCTCAATGAGAGATTTGAAAGCTCCATAAAAATGTTAACATTATCCTCAATGAGAGATTAGAAAGCTCCATAAATTTGTTAACATTATCCTCAATGAGAGATTCGAAAGCTCCATAAAAATGTTAACATTATCCTCAATGAGAGATTAGAAAGCCCTACAAAACTTTTAACATTATCCTCAATGAGAGATTAGACGGCTCCATAAAAAAGTTAGCATTATCCTTAGTGAGAGACAATTTGTAAGAAATCGTTCCCCATCTCTTTTGTCCTACATAAAATGTTAATATTATGACCAGTGGGAATTGATTTGGTGTGTGGCAATCTTTAGACCTGTGTAAAAGACTTCCAATTAGATGAGATCTAAGTGGGTTAACCAATGCAAACAGATCCAGTATCACTTCCATTACTTTCTAATACCATTCTGACATATAACCTTACATTGCTCCCAGCAGTTCCATCATCTAGCCTGGTTCCATTTCCATCACCTTACATGTAGCCTGAATGACCATTTTTATTACCAAGCTTTTAACACAATTACAGGGACATGTATACTAAGTACATACAAATATTTGTTTAACTATACCACTAGAGCACACTGATTTATTAATGACCATTTTTATATCAAGCTTTTAACACAATAACAGGGACATGTATACTAAGTACATACAAATATTTGTTTAACTATACCACTAGAGCACACTGATTTATTAATGACCATTTTTATACCAAGCTTTTAACATAATTACAGGGACATGTATACTAAGTACATACAATATTTGTTTAACTATACCACTAGAGCACACTGATTTATTAATGACCATTTTTATACCAAGCTTTTAACATAATTACAGGGACATGTATACTAAGTACATACAATATTTGTGTAACTATACCACTAGAGCACACTGAATTTTTAATCATCGGCTATTGGATTTTAAACATTTGGTACTTCTGATATATAGACTTAGAGAGGAAACCCACTACATTTTTCCATTAATGGCAAGGGATGTTTTATATGCACCATTCTACAGACAGGATAGCACATATGATGGCCTTTGGAATACAACCAGTGTACCTGGTACTATATCAAAGACTGTGGTATGTGCTATCCTGTCTGTAGGATGTTGCATATAAAAGATCACAATGGGCCCATCGACAGGGATCGATCCCAAACAGACCGTGTATCAAGCGAGTGCTTCACCACTGGGTTACATCCCACCCCCAGCACATACCACAGTCTTTGATATACCAGTCATGGTGTACTGGCTGGAATGAGAAATAGCCCAATGGACCCACTGACGAGGATCGATCCCAGACCAACCACGCATAAAGTGAGTGCTTTACCACTAGGTACATCCCACCCCCAGCACATACCACAGTCTTTGATATACCAGTTATGGTGTACTGGCTGGAATGAGAAATAGCCCAATGGACCCACTGACGAGGATCGATCCCAGACCAACCATGCATAAAGTGAGTGCTTTACCACTAGGTACCTCCCACCCCCAGATAGCACATACGATGGTCTTTGATATACCAGTCATGGTGCACTGGCTGGAATGAGAATAGCCCAATGGGTCCACCTATGGGGATCGTCCCCAAACCGACTGTGCATCAAGCAACCGCTTTACCACTTGGCTACATCCCGCCAGTGGCTGCCACCGGATAGCACATACCACGGCCTTTGATATACCAGTCATGGTGCACTGGCTGAAATGAGCAATACCACCAATGGGCCCACCGATGGGGATCGATCCCAAACTGACCATGCATCAAGCTTTACCACTGGGCTACATTCCGCCCCTGGGTTAAAAAAAAGCATCTGGTGTAAGTGACAGCAACAAAGAAAGTTGGACATGAACCTGTCCAGCATGAAAAATACACACGTGTCCGAACACAGGGTCAAACTAGGGTCAGAGCCAGGTGGTCAGCTTAGTAACAGGGTACATATGTGTCTTTCAAGGGGAAAAGGAAAGGAAAAAAGAAAGAAATGTTTTATACATGTCTATATGAAGAGTTCAGGCGCAAAGCAAAACGCGATATAAACCATTTTCTTTCTAGTTTATAGTTAAAGGCATTACTGTATGTCACCGGCCTCGGTGGTGTCGTGGCAGGCCATCGGTCTACAGGCTGGTAGGTACTGGGTTCGGATCCCAGTCGAGGCATGGGATTTTTAATCGAAATACCGACTCCAAACCCTGAGTGAGTGCTCCGCAAGGCTCAGTGGGTAGGTGTAAACCACTTGCACCGACCAGTGATCCATAACTGGTTCAACAAAGGCCATGGTTTGTGCTATCCTGCCTGTGGGAAGCGCAAATAAAAGATCCCTTGCTGCCTGTCGTAAAAAGAGTAGCCTATGTGGCGACAGCGGGTTTCCTCTAAAAACAGTGTCAGAATGACCATATGTTTGACGTCCAATAGCCGATGATAAGATAAAAAATCAATGTGCTCTAGCGGCGTCGTTAAATAAAACAAACTTTACTTTACTGTATGTCAGTAAGGGCTAATCGTAGGCCCACTGTTTTGCTGCAAAATGTGATTGATCCTTATGAAATTGTATTGGGTAAATCCCGTTTTTTTTTTATCAAAACGCGATATACGCCAATTAAAAAACCCATTTTTACTGAAAATGAAAAATGGATATATCGCGTTTTGTGTCTGAACTCTTCATATGCTCCTAAATGGACGTGGCTCTATGTAATTATAAAGTGATTTCCGTTCCAACCAGTGCACCACAACTGGTCAAAGTATGTGGTATGTACTGTTCTGTCTGTGAGAAAGTGCATATAAAAGATCCATTGCTGCATTTGGAAAAAATGTGACAGGTTTTTTCTGATGACTACGAGTCAGAATTAACAAATGTTTGACATCCAGTAGCCGATGATTAATTAAAGAAGGTGCTCTTGTGGTACCCCATGACAGATACATGTACATATATAAAAGGCCAGGGTATGTGCTGCTCTGCCTGATGGAGTTGAAGTGCAGATAAAAAGAATCTTGCTCCTATATCTTAAAATTATCAAATGTTTGACATCCAGTAGCCAATGATAAATGACCCAATGTGCTCTAGTGGTGTTAGTAAACAAACCAAGTTTAAAGGGACATTCCTGAGTTTGCTGCATTTTTTAAGATGTTATCGACTAACAGACTTTTTAACAATTGTAATTACATATCAAATATATTTGTCTGCATAAAATATTAGTGATTGTATATTACCGTAAACATGTTTCTGATCATTCTAATATTTGTACTATAGGTTAAATTTCACTTTCCATATTTCCATAAATATAATTGTTTTGTACATACAAAATTATTTGAAGACAAAATTCAATTTGGGCTTCTTACAAATATTAAGATGACCAGAAACACATTGAATATACAGACTGATATTCTAAACAAGAAAATATATTTAATATGTAAGTTTAATCGTAGAAATATTTTATTAGTCAGAAACATCTTACAATGCTGCAAACTCAGGAATGTCCCTTTAATTTCTTTTTTAATTATCTGAAATGAGAAGGACAAAGCCAGTCCCTCCGTATTAATTTATCCTCCATTTCTAAATGAAAGGCTGATTGTTTCCTGTATTGTGTGTAAAACACTGGCACAGCTGGTCAGAGATACACATAGAGACACGGAGAATGGATCACTTTATAATTACTCAGTCTGATCATATCTCCCAACTGTTCAAGAAAATAAGAAAAAAAAAAAAAAAAAATATTTGTTGACTTTCACTGGTCAGGAAGAAGGAAGGAAATGTTTTATTTAACAATACACTCAACACATTTTATTTACAGTTATATAGTGTAGGACATACGGTTAAGGACCACACAGATATTGAGAGAGGAAACCCGCTGCCGCCACTTCATGGGCTACTCTTTTCGATTAGCAGCAAGGGGATCTTTTATATGCACCATTCCACAGACAGGATAGCACATACATGTACCATGGCCTTTGATATACCAGTCGTGGTGCACTGGCTGAAGTAAGAAATAAACCAATGGGTCCACGAACGGGGATCGATCCCAGACCGACCGTGCATCAGACGGACGCTTAACCACTGGGCTATATCCCGCCCATATCACTGGTCAGTTACAGACACAAATCCTGTGCACTTACAGACAGGATAGCACATACCATGGCCTTTGTTACACCAGTGGTCAGCAAGAAAATCAATGGTTCAAAATAACAAAAAACAAAAACAAAACCCCCAGAACCCCGAACCCACCACCAATTAATTGTTAAGACATTCACAGGTCACTTACATACAGGATAGCACATATCATGGCCTTTGTTACACCAGCGGTCAGCAATACATCAATGAATGAATGTTTAAAAACACCTCAGCACAAAAATACATTGGATATTGGCACACACACACATGTACAGATATGAAAAACAAATCACTTTAGAATTACACAGTCTGATGATATCTCGAACTGCTCAAGAAAATCAGTAGTTGAACAAAAAAACAAAATCATTATTTGTTAAGACTTTGACAGGTCAATTACAGACCCAAATCCTATGGGGGAAAAAATATTTAAAGTAGGCTGGTCAGTTATGCAGCACAGACATGAAGAACAAATCACTTTATAATTACAGTCTGGTCATATCTCCAACTGCTAAACAAAATCAGTGGTTGATAAAAAAAAAAAAAAAAAAAAAAAAAAAAAAAAAAAAAAAAAATTATTAGACTTTCACAGGTCAGTTACAGACCCAAATCCTATGAGAAAAAAAATCCAATGTAGGCTGATCAGCTTTGCAACAGACATGAAGAACAAATCACTTTATAATTACAGTCTGGTCATATCTCCAACAGGTAAAAAAAAAATCAGGGGTTGAACAATCAAACAAAAATAATAATTGTTAGACTTTCACAGGTCACTCATTTCCTTTTGAAAGTCTTTAAAGTTGGCTGGTCAGCAATACACAAATGAATGAATGTTTAACGACACCATTCGGCTATTTCTCGTTCCAGCTAGTGCTCCACAACTGGTGTAACAAAGGCTGTGGTATGTACTATCCTGCCTGTAGGATGCTGCATATAAAAGATCCCTTGTTGCCAATTGGAAAGAGTAGCCCATGAAGTGGTGACAGCGGGTTTCCTCCCTCAATCTCTTTGTGGTCTTTAATCATATGTCCGTGTTAAGTGTTTTAAAATAAAACATTTTCTTTCTCAAATCCTATGCACCACAACTGGCATATCAAAGTGTGTGGTACATGGTGTCCTGTCTGTGGTAAAGTACACATAAAAGATCTCTTGCTGCTAAGGGAAAAATGTAGCAGGTTTCCTCACTAAGACTATGTGTCAGAAATTACCAAATATTTGACATTTAATAGTGAATGCTTAATAAACTAATATGTTATAGTGACGACATAAAGAAATTTTTGATATTTTTTTTAATCTTTAACAGGAATAGTGTTTATATATTTAAGCCACATCTGGGCCGGGACATAACCCAGTGGTAAAGCATTCCCTTGATGCGCGTTTGGTCTAGGATAGATCCCCATTGGTAGGCCCACTGGGTTATTTCTCATTCCAACCAGTGCACCACGACTGGCATATCAAAGGCTGTGGTATGTGTTATCCTGTCTATGGTAAAGTATACATAAAAGATCTCTTGCTGCTAAAGGAAAAATGTAGCAGGTTTCCTCTATAAGACTATGTGTCAGAAATTACCAAATATTTGACATTCAGTTAGTGAATGCTCTATAAACCAATGTGTTCTAGTGACGACATTAAAGGCATATTGTCACAGACCACTGACCTATTTAATGGTCTAACAAAGTATTCCCTGAACAAATATAATTTGATTTGTCCCTAAATGTAATTCATTCAACCATCTTCATAACCACTATACTCCATTCATTAATAACATTTTGTAAAAATAACTGAATTATGGCAATGGTCCATAATTAAAAAACCTAAAATTGCCGAGAGGGATGACATGGATTTCACTCCATCATGGTTCACTTAAGGTGATGCAATAGCTAGATTTGGTTTCCAACAATTACTGTAATTTTTATTTATTATCCATTTTTAGAGAAATAAGGTCCTTAAATCTGTGACAGTATGCCTTTAAGAAAAAAAACCTAAAACACTTTATCTTTAACAGGAATGGTGTTGATGTCTTTAAACCACATCTGGTCCCCTAAATTGAACTCTATGTTTAACATGTGTCACGTGTATGTAGGAAGATAACACACCACATGTTTTTATGTCATGTTCAGAATTCTGCTGCTGTCAACTAAACAAGCTTTTAATTTATTCTCTTCCCTGCAAATGGCTTTAATCAAAATTCTTCACTTCTGCTCATCTGGTGAAGATGTCTCTCAAAATGTATCTGTAATTTATGATTGACATCAGGGACAGATATATACTGTAGGGGGGGATGTTCAAGTCCTTCAGGTCTGAAAATATCGGGTGAGTAAAAAATTGCTTATGAGGTGAGCAATTTTTCACTTGCTTGATATAAGCTTATGATGTGAGCATTTTTTCATTTGCTTGATATAAGCTTATGAGGTGAGCAATTTTTCACTTGCCTGATATAAGCTTATGAGGTGAGCATTTTTCACTTGCCTGATATAAGCTTATGATGTGAGCATTTTTCACTTGCCTGATATAAGCTTATGAGGTGAGCAATTTTTCACTTGCCTGATATAACCTTATGAGGTGAGCAACGTTTCACTCGCCTGATATAAGCTTATGAGGCAAGCAATTTTTCACTCGCCTGATATAAGCTTATGAGGTAAGCAATTTTTCACTCACCTGATATAAGCTTATGAGTTGAGCAATTTTTCACTCACCTGATATAAGCTTGAGGTGAGCAATTTTTCACTCGCCTGATATAAGCTTATGAGGTGAGTAATTTTTCACTCGCCTTAGTGATTTTCATTTTATAGGAACAATCTTGAGTAAAGCTTGTACAAATTATCAAAAAGAACAATCATCGAATCAGTATAATAATATTCAAAACACTGAGGTCGGCAAACTGTTACCATATTTTTAGGTGGATAATTCAAAACCCTTCAAGGGCGAGACATAGCCCAGTGGTAAAGTGCTCGCTTGATGCGTAGTCGGTCTGGGATTGATCCCCGTCTGTGGGCCCACTGGGCTATTTCTCGCTCCAGCCAGTGCACCACAACTGGTACATCAAAGGCCGTGGTATGTGCTATCCTGTCTATGAGATAGTGCAAATAAAAGATCCCTTGCTGCTATCTGTGTGGTCCTTAACCATATGTCCGACGCCATATAACCGTAAATAAAATGTGTTGAGTGTGTCGTTAAATAAAACATTTCCTTCCTTCAAAAAACACTTCCAGGATTAAATTGAGGTGCACTTTAAAAGTTTGTTTTGTTTAACGACACCACTAGAGCACATTGATTTATTAACCATCAGCAAACATATGGTCATTTTGACACAGTCATAGAGAGGAAACCCGCTACATTTTTCCATTAGCAGCAAGGGATATTTTATAATATTGCACCAAACCACAGACAGTATAGCACATATGACAGCCTTTGATATACCAGTCGTGGTGCACTGGCTGGAACGAGAAATAGCTCAATGGACCCAACGATGGAGATCGATCCTGGACCAACCACGCATCAGGCATGCACTTTACCACTGGCCTACGCCTCGCCCCTCGTTCTATAATATCAATCTTGAGTACAGCTTGTACAAATGGTGAAATTTTGAATAGACTCATTGAACAATCACTGAATCCAGTATAATAATATTCAAACACATGGGCCAGCACACTGTTACCATTTGTTGTTTTTTTGTTTTTTGTTGTTGTTTTTTTGTTGTTTTTTGGAGTGGGTGGGTGGATAGGGAGGGGGCAGGTGATTGAAAAAAAAAATTCTGAGATCAAAATGAGGTGTTCTTGGGTTAGTGGGGCAGTTAACACCCAGTATTTGACTGAATTGTGCACTTTTGCTTAAAAACATGAAACTTGGCACATATGTACCTTGACCCATTACAAACATTTTCAGATAACGACTCAAGTCTGGAGTGCCCCCTGGTGTTCAGGGAGGATCTACAAATGTTCCCCACCCCCTTCAAATGGTATAGCTAACAAAAATATTGTGCACCCTTGGTTAAAACCATGAAATGTGGCACATATGTACCTTGACCCATTACAAACATTTTCAGATATGGAACCAAGTGTGCAGAAGAAGAAGAAGTTTGTTTTGTTTGACAACACCACTAGAGCACATTGATTTATTAATCATCAGCTGTTGGATGTCAAACATTTGGTCATTTTGACACAGTCAGAGAAAACCTGCTACATTTTTTCATTAGTAGCAAGGGATCTTTTATATACACCATCCCACAGACAGGATAGCACATACCATAGCCTTTGAGATGTGAAGACTTGGTGTATGACGTACATGTGTGAGGTATGTATGGGCCATATAGTGAGTCCAACACACTGCGTGAGTATGTGGATTTTTTTTGGAGGGGCTATATATAGGGTGGTAGTATTTTCTTGTCTTTCTCTCTACCCATCCCTCTCTCGAACAGCACACAAAATAAATAAAATGCTAGACTCCAAAACTATTTTTGGAGAGTTCTGGGTTAGAAAATAATGGGTGTTAACATATTCACCCACCCTCACCCCACCCTATAATTTTCGTACATAGAACCGGGAACAGTACTGGATGTGAAGGATTTTACTTGTACGTTTTCCTTCACTTCCCATCTTCACATTTTTCTGCAGAATTTCTGAGTGATATTTTACAAAGTTTCCTGGTGCCTCTCTGACGCTGATGACACAGACTCATAGATTTAGTCTTTACATCTCCCGGTGCTACCACATAATCCAGATGGTGCCTGTACAAGTCACACCAGTGCAGACCTGCCAGACGCCAGGCCAATTTCTCAAAGAGATCTTTTTTTCCCTCCTTCTTTTTTTTAAAAAGAAAGAAAGAAAGAAAGAGAAGAAAAAAACAATATACTAATCAGCTGAAAGATGCTGCAAAACCGTATCTGCACATATTTCACAGCCTTTCTTGACAAGATACCATATATCGATTTCTCTACCATTAATCCACCTCAGGGTTCTTCAGAGCAGATATTACACAGAAAGCACCTATTCACTGAACGAGTGTCGAAGATTATGACTGAGATGTGAAGAGACGTGGGATCGATTCCCATCAATGGACTGCAGTTTTGGTTTTTAAAATGAAAGAAGAGGAAGCGAAAGTTTGTTTACCGATAGTGACGGTGGCAGTGACAGAGACAATTAGCAAAGTCTTTTCGTTTGTTTTTTTTTGGCTAAAAATATTAGTGTAATAATTGATATTTTGTTGGAAAATAGCTATGGGTTTTGCACACACACACACACACACACACACACACACACACACTCACTCACTCACTCACTCACTCACTCACTCACTCACTCACTCACTCACTCACTCACTCACTCACTCACTCACTCACTCACTCACTCACTCACTCACTCACTCACTCACTCACTCTCTCTCTCACTCTCTCACATCACCTAAAGCTACATGTACCTTGTATTGAATAGAAACAAGAGATATTTTATATACTAACAACCATAAGTGTGGGGGGGGGGGGGGGGCAAGCAGGGGGAGGTAACTGCCCCCCCCCAATGTGCTGGAGGAAAACTTCAAATTCAGACAAACATGATGCAGATATTCGGACAAAATGTGCTAACCTGAGACCTTTTTACCATGTACTTCAATTATTCTATCCTCAAAATTAGTTGTAATCCATGTAAAAAAATGTATAGTGATTCATTTGCAACCCTATATAGATAGCTGTTTGGTAGTAATGCTAATATGTATAAATGTTGTTATCCAGATCTGGGCTTTTTGTTTAATTCAGGCAAAAGCAGTCTGCCCCTTAGAAAAATGGGATGCTAACAACAAACGAAAGGCACAAATTTTACTATATATATTTTTTTAAATAAAATTAATTTGGTAAATATATATATATGTTGTCAAAATGGGAGAAAAACAAAATGGAAAATAACAAAAGAGAAAGAAACCAAGACCATCGGTCAGACGTTGGAGGCCTTTCAAAATCGCAGGATTCTGAATATCTTTAGGCCCAAAATCATACCAACGAATAACTCCATAAACAAACCTCCACAGAGTCATTGGTATCAGAGATCAAGTGCCGAAGATGGCGCTGGATTGGCCATGTTATCAGAATGCCTCAAACAGCCCTACCAAGAGTGGCACTCCGATGGACCCCTCCTCGAAAAAGGAAGTGAAGAAGACTGAAAGAAACATGGAGGATGACAGCAGAGAAAAAAATTCCAGAGGGCAGTCTGAGCTGGGGGCTGCTGGAAAAGCTAGCAAAATACCATCAACAATGGTGATCTCTGGTTACAGACTTAGTGCTTCTTACTATCTTAGCACAAGGGGATTAAATAAGTAAGTATTGTATTTATCTATTTCAAAGCATGTTAAACAATCATATTCATGACTGCTCTGATACAAGTGACAAAAACACACAAGGGTAAGTAAAAGCATAAACTTGTGATTACATCATGATTATGTATTGATTTATGTCTCCCGATGATGCGGGAAGCTTCACAGCAATACCAGGCAGTCGACTCCGGGATTTCCCAGAGTACCAAACGGACAGCTCTCCATTCATCATCGAATTAAGTCGTCCCCATCAATATTAATGGCCAATCAATTTAAACCGTGTTAGGATCACTCGCAGGAATTCCATGAATTAATTCACTTGAAACCACAATACGATACGTACAGTATAGAAGCCATTGCCGTGCAATACTGGTGTGGGAGTGACATTTAAAGGGAAATAATTGACTTGTGATATGGCTGTACAGCAATTATACATACTGTGGCATAGGAAGGAAGGAAATGTTTTATTTAACGACGCACTCAACACATTTTGTTTACAATTATATGGCGTCGAATTAGCTTTTTGGCAAATTGGTAATGACATATATTCACCAAATTCAGCTTTGCCAGATTGGGAAGGAAGGAAGGAAGGAAGGAAGGAAAGAAAGAAAGAAGTGTTTTATTTAACGACGCACTCAACACATTTTATTTACGGTTATATGGCGTCAGACATATGGTTAAGGACCACACAGATTTTTTTTAGAGGAAACCCACATAGGCTACTCTTTTACGACAGGCAGCAAGGGATCTTTTATTTGTGCTTCCCACAGGCAGGATAGCACAAACCATGGCCTTTGTTGAACCAGTTATGGATCACTGGTCGGTGCAAGTGGTTTACACCTACCCAATGAGCCTTGCGGAGCACTCACTCAGGGTTTGGAGTCGGTATCTGGATTAAAAATTCCATGCCTCGACTGGGATCCGAACGGAAGAAGGAAGGAAGGAAGGAAGGATATGTTTTATTTAATGATGCACTCAACACATTTTGTTTATGTTTATATGGCGTCAGACATATGGTTAAGGACCACACAGATATTGAGAGAGGAAGGAAGGAAATGTTTTATTTAACAACGCACTCAACACATTTTGTTTACGGTTATATGGCGTCGGACATATGGTTAAGGACCACATAGATATTGAGAGAGGAAACCCGCTGTCACCACTTCATGGGCTACTCTTTTCGATTAGCAGCAAGAGATCGTTTATATATGCACCATCCAACAGACAGGGTAGTACATGCCACGGCCTTTGATATGCCAGTCGTGGTGCGTTGGCTGGAACGAGAAATAGCCCAATGGGCCTACCGACGAGGATCGATCTCAGACCAAACAAACGCTTTACCACTATGCTACATCCCGCCCTGCATAGGAAGGTGTCAAAAAGCGTGTGTGTGTGTGGGGGGGGGGGGGGGGGGGGGCACACTTTAGACCAAGACAAATGTCTGGTATTAACAGAGGTCCAGTTTAGACAGGTTAAGTTATGTCCTGTTTTTTAAAAACAGGGACTCTGTAAAATGCCCAGTTTTTGAGGGAAGTCTGGTTGATAGAGGGTCCTGTATTTAATACTAGTATACATGTTTCATGGCAAATGTGCCACAATATAGAGTATCTAGCTGAGTGATATTTTTAAAGGGATAAAATCTATGTCTTTGGCATACTTGTAGGTCTGGAACTCATAAATTGCTTGCTTAATTCAAATGGATATCACAGGATCAATCACTGTTGCTGACTCAGTCCCCACCCCCTACATCCCATCCAGTTTTTCATGACCCGTATATGTATCAAAAGCTATGGTATGTACTATCCTACAAATAGGAAAGGACGCTTTAGTTGGCTGCTTTTTTGGCAGCAGTAGGATGTGTTATGACAGCAGGTTCTCTCCCTATCTCTTTCACTTTCTCTCTCTCTCATTTTCTTTCCATCTCTCATTTTCTCTCCATCTGTTTCTTTTTCTGTCTTTGTCTCCATCTCTCTCTCTCTCTCTCTCCGCTCCTTCTCTCTCTCTCTGTCCCGTTGTCTCTCTTTGTCTCTCTTTGTCTTTCTCTCTCTCCCCCCTCTCTCTCTATCTTACTCTCTCTATCTCTCTCTGTCTCTTTCCCCATCTCTCTCTATCTCACTTTCACTGTCTCTTTCACTATCTTTCTTTTTCCCTCCTTGTCTCTCTCTCTCTCTCTTGCACGCACGCACACACACACACATGCACATACCATGGGCGGATCCAAGGGGGGGGACCAGGGGGACGCGTCCCCCCCAAAAATTGTTCAAGTGCCCTCAAAATGTCCAAGTGCCCTTTTTGTTTGTAGAATTTTTTTTTTTTTAAGTAAACAATAATTATATTGTAGATAAATGAAATCAAGATTTTCGTGTACATGCGCAAGCTTGCAGATATGTGTCTGTGTTATTGAGTCTCAATGGGGCCCCATTGAGGTTCTAACGCGAGTGAAGCCAATTTACTTCATTATTGCTAGTATATTATGACGTAGAACTGTAGGAATTCATATTAATTGTAAATATCAAAACTTGTAGTAAGGTGCCCTTTTGACGAGTCAATGTGCCCTTCTTTTTTGGTCCCCCCCTAAAAATATTTCCTGGATCCGCCCATGCATACATACACACACACAC
Source organism: Gigantopelta aegis (assembly GCF_016097555.1). Lineage (NCBI taxonomy): Eukaryota > Metazoa > Mollusca > Gastropoda > Neomphalida > Peltospiridae > Gigantopelta > Gigantopelta aegis. The sequence continues at coordinate 27,586,996 of NC_054703.1, read as the reverse complement.
ACACCAAACAGCCATAGCTTAAAGTGTACATTAAACCAAATAATCCTTTTCCATTAACAGGTTTCATTGAACACCTGGCCATATTATATTCAGTGTTATACACTGAAACACACTTTGACCATAAAAATATCTTCATAAACAAAGACACTGGAATAGACATCAAGGCCCGAAACCACCACACTAATACAGTCCATCATGTGACCTGTCGGTTGAAAACACGGTACACCTGTGGGTTTAACGACAGGTGTGTTCCATGTTCATACGCTAGTCAGGTTAGAGAGAGAGAAAAACTGTTCTGCAGTTCCCAAACAGGTGCAGGGATGGTAGGTTCTGCTTGCGTGACAACGTACATGGTATGTGTCATGTCGGTACTTTACGCTGGTTAAACCAACAAGATATGCTTCATTAATTTCCATCATAGATACATGTATGTAGATGAAATACCATGGTGTGATGGGAACTTAACCCCCCCCCCCAAAAAAAAAAAAAACAAAAAAAAAAACATGGCACGTCTAAAATTCTGCTACTTTAGTTATCAACACATGTAATCCCTGGAATAATATAATATAATATATATATATATATATATATATATATATATATATATATATATATATATATATAAAATAAAAAACGAGCTTGCCTGTCATACCATTTTTATGAAATGAAGAAGGAAGAAAATATTTTATTTAACGACACACTCAACACATTTTATTTATGGTTATATGGAGTTGGATATATGGTTAAGGACCACGCACAGATATTGAGAGAGGAAAGCCGCTGTTGCCACTTCATGGGCTACTCTTTACAATTAGCAGCAAGGGGCCTTTTATATGCACCATGCCACAGACAGGATAGTACATACCACAACCTTTGTTACACCAGTTGCAGAGCACTGGCAGAAACGAGAAATAGCTCAATGGACCCACCAACGGGAATCGATCCTAGATCGATCGCGCATCAGGCGAGTGCTGTTCCACTGAGCTACATCCTGTCCCATGTATGTGAAGTTCTGTATATACATGTACAACCAGTAAATAAAACAGTGGCGTAGGAAGGTGCCAAAAATATTTATTTACACACTTTTATACTACTATTATAAAGCAATTTATATAGAGCAAAGTATCTGAAAAGTGGGGGGTATGTGCCCCCTTCCCCCCCCCCCTCCCCCTTACTTCTTACGCCAGTGTAAAAGATATGTGAATTACATTTTCCAAGTCAAGCAATATTTTGTATGTTTGATCTACATGTACATGTACTGTTGTATTTGTGGTACTGTTAAACATATCTTCTTTCTGTCCACACTCGTTTTTGCCATTACCGGTTTAAACTTGTAGCATGATAACCGTAACAGATTTTACATCTGTAACCTACATCAAATATCTTCTTTTGGAAACATTATACATAACCTTTTACATCTGTAACCTACATCAAATATCTTCTGTAACCTACATCAAATATCTTCTTTTGGAAACATTATACATAACCTTTTACATCTGTAACCTACATCAAATATCTTCTACATCTTTTACATCTGTAACCTACATCAAATATCTTCTTTTGGAAACATTATACATAACCTTTTACATCTGTAACCTACATCAAATATCTTCTTTTGGAAACATTATACATAACCTTTTACATCTGTAACCTACATCAAATATCTTCTTTTGGAAACATTATACATAACCTTTTACATCTGTAACCTACATCAAATATCTTCTTTTGGAAACATTATACATAACCTTTTACATCTGTAACCTACATCAAATATCTTCTTTAAGTGAAGCCTTTCGATAGGAAAGGAAAGAAAAGGAAAGGAAAGTCTAACAGCACCTCAGCACATTGAAAACTACATGTAGCTGTTTGGTGTTGTGAACCACACAGATAATGAAAGAAAAAGAAAGAAGTGTTTTATTTAACGACGCACTCAACACATTTTATTTACGGTTATATGGCGTCAGACATATGGTTAAGGACCACACACATTTTTTTTAGAGGAAACCCGCTGTCGCCACATAGGCTACTCTTTTTTACGACAGGCAGCAAGGGATCTTTTATTTGCGCTTCCCACAGGCAGGATAGCACAAACCATGGCCTTTGTTGAACCAGTTATGGATCACTGGTCGGTGCAAGTGGTTTACACCTACCCATTGAGCCTTGCGGAGCACCCACTCAGGGTTTGGAGTCGGTATCTGGATTAAAAATTCCATGCCTCGACTGGGATCCAAACCCAGTACCTACCAGCCTGTAGACCGATGGCCTGCCACGACGCCACCGAGGCCGGTGAGCACACACACACACACACAGATAATGAGAGCAGAAACCCTCTCCAACCATGCATTCTGCAGACACACACACACACTCTCTCTCTCTCACGCACACTGTCATACACACACTCTCACACACACACTGTCAGACACACACATACACACACACTGTCAGATACACACACAGAGACACACACTGTCACACATGCACACACACACACACACAGTCATACACACACAGTCATACACATCCACCCCCAACAATTAAGTATAGAAGGACAACATGTTGTTACACACACACACACACACTCTCTCACACACACACATACAGACACACAGACACACACACACACACACAATCAAGTACGGAAGGACAACATGCAAATGACAACTTCAAGAGGCAGAAATCCTCTTTGATTTCCACTCATAAGTCTCTTGACAAGTGATCTGTAATTTCTTGTCAGTTTTCACCCCGGGGTGAACGGGAGTCATTCATAATGCCTGCTGATTGCCAGACAAAGGTGAAGCTGACACTGGGTCAGATGTAACTGACGTGTGTGACCCTGAAAGTGACGTCCTGATGGGCAAAGCTGATCCGCTTTGACTGGAAGACAAAATCTAATCATAATCACATGTCTCTCAAGTGAAATACGGATGTGGTTAATACACATGTACAGAGGACGTATCTGTCTATATAAATCTGTAATGTTACATTTTAGTTTAGTCTTTAATTTGTGGTTCTCGTTCCAGCCAGTGCTCCATGACTGGTATATCAAAAGCTGTGGTATGTACTCTCCTGTCTGTGGGATAGGAAGGAAGGAAATGGAAACTAAGTCAATGGAGTTTAAGGAAATATCTGTTTCCTAATGTTAATGTAATATGTACCTGTAGGAAACACCTGTCAAACATCATCAGCAGTATATACCACCCAGACTTCACATTAGTTTTAACACACACGGTTTCAAACATTTTTAGAATACAGTGAAAGAAAGAAAGAAATGTTTTATTTAACGACATACTCAACACATTTTATTTAAGGTTATATGGCGTCCGACATATGGTTAAGGACCACACAGATATTGAGGGAGCCACTTCATGGGCTAATCTTTTCCAATTAGCAGCAAGGGATCTTTTATATGCACCATCCCATAGACAGGATAGCACATACCACGACCTTTGAGGTACCAGTCGTGGTGCACTGGCTGGAGCGAGAAATAGAAATTATGGGGATCGATCCCAAACCGAACGCGCATCAAGCAAACGCTTTACTACTGAGCTACGTCTTGCCCTCCTCCCCCCCAGACAAAAATCTAATTGTAATCGCAGGTCTCCAAAGTGAAATACCGACATGACTAATAGACATGTATAGCAGATGTGTCTATCTGTATAAATCTGTAATGTTACATTTTAGTGTATTAATTCTTTAATTTGTGGTTCTCGTTCCAGCCAGTGCTCCACAATTGTTATATCAAAGGCTGTGGTATGTACTATCCTGTCTGTGGGATAGGAATTTAAGGAAGGCAATGTTTTATTTAACGACACACTCAGACATATGGTTAAGGACCACACAGATATTGAGAGAGGAAAATCGCTGTCGCCACTTTATGAGCTACTCTTTGCGATTAGCAGCAAATATTTGGTAATTCTGACATCAGAAGCAACTTGCTACATTTTTCCTAATGCAGCAAGGGATCTTTTATATGCACCATCCCACAGACAGGATAGCACATTCCACGGCCTTTGATATACCAGTCGTGGTGCACTGGCTGGAACGAGAAATAGCCTAAAGGACCCACTGTTGGGGATCAATCCCAAACCAACCACGCATCAAGTGAGCGATTTACAACTGGGCTATGTGTCCCACCCACCCCCCATTCTCAATTTGTGCCAATTTATGTTTGGTGTTAAATTTGCTTCTAATCTTCTGTTTGCTGCCGTATCAGTAAATGTAATCTTATTTAATAATAAAAAAGACAAAACCCATCCAAACTGAGTGGACTCGGAGACATGCTTGGAATAATTCTGAAATTGACAAATGACCTCTAATTTCAGCCTCTGGGAAAGTGACAAGCCAATCTTGACAGGGGAGACAACTGACAATGACATGCCAATCTGATACTCATTATTATGTCAAACCTGACCAATCAATGACCACGTCTAATATATCATAACCAATCACAAACGGTATCACAAGAAATGATTCATTTCATTAATAGGAGGCTTTCTTGGGTAACATGTTTCATAATGCAAACAAATTGGATGTCATGGATTAAATAACAGCCACTCCGATGGACTTGATCAAATAATGGTCAGGCCATGGGGGGGTGGGGGGGGTGGGGTGGGTGGGGTGACAGGATTTTAGATCAGCTGGTAGAGTGCTCAACCCGTTGAGCTTTTACCAATATATTCAGTGCCTCACAACTGGTATATCAAAAGCTGTGGTACATGTATATGCTCCCTTTTTCCATTCGGTGGACCGATCAAAAATGCACCACATTTCCTTCATTCAAATTGGGTAGATGTAAGACCACAATCTGATTAAAATTAGCTCTACTGGTCTACTAGTAGTAGATCTAACAGCATTGTGTGGACTCTCATGTCCAGGTGACATTTCATCTATAAATAACAATTTAAATATCGACCAATTACACTTTGCCTTTTATAGCGTTATTCGGGAGCATACAAATTCTAAAAATATCGGGCAAGACTATTTATGCAATAGGCAAACTTGTTGGTCTATTTCAACATTGAAAAAAACAAGGGGAAAAGTGCAGTAATAAACTCTGGATTGTATACTAGTATAAACAGATTTTATGGCTATACCATCATGGATTTATTTTCGTCTTGAAACAAATTTTATATAAAATTTTATATTGAAATTAGTTTCCGGCATACTTCGTAATTCACCTGAATCATTTTGTATACCCTCAGCATAATCCCGAATGTTTTCACTCTCACTGGCATGATTTTGCAAGTAAGGTTTTGATTGGTCGAATGAAAGGTCAACTGGACATGAGATCCAACGGGATGCTGTTAGATCCATATGTAATAGTGGAGCTAATTTTAATTAGATTGGTAAGACCACTACACCCTCTTCTCTCTCAATATAATCACTAACCACTAGCAACGTATTCACTGTCCTGGACAGACAGTCCAGATAGCGGAGGTGTGTGCCCATAACAGTGTGGTTAAGCCATCGGACATAACGCTGGTACAGAGTTCACAGCCTGGTACCGGCTCCCACCCAGAGTGGGTTTTAATGACTCATTGGGTAGGTGTAAAACTACTAAACCTTCTTCTTTCTCACTAGCCACTAACAACTAACTCACTGTCCTGGATAGACAGTCTAGATAGTGGAGGTGTGTCCAGGACAGTGTGGTTAAGCCATCGGACATAACACTGGTAGGTACAGGGTTCACAGCCCAGTACTGGCTCCCACCCAGAGTGAGTTTTAATGATTAAATGGGTAGGTGTAAGACCACTACACCCTCTTCTCTCTCACTAATCACTAACCACAGTGACTAACAACTAACTCACTGTCCTGGACAGACAGTCCAGATAGCTGAGATGTGTGTGCCCAGGACAGCATGCTTGAACCTTAATTGGATATAAACACGAAAATAAGTTGAAATCAGCTACGATGTTAATTCCACTCAGTGGAAACTAGGTCAATGGAGTTTAAGGGAAAATCTGTTTCCTAATGTTAATGTAATACATACCTGTAGGAAACACCTGTCAAATGTTATCGGCAGTATATACCACCCAGAGTCCACATTAGTTTTAACACGCACGGTTTCAAACATTTTTTAGAATACAGTGAAAGAAAGAAAGAAATGTTTTATTTAATGACGCACTCAACACATTTACTGTTATATGGCATCAGACATATGGTTAAGGACCACACAGATATTGAGAGAGGAAATCCGCTGTCGCCACTTCATGGGCTACTCTTTTCGATTAGCAGCAAGGGATCTTTTATATGCACCATCCCACAGACAGGGTAGTGGTAAGCCTTTGATATACCAGCCGTGGTGCACTGGCTGGAACAAGAAATAGCCCAATGGGTCCACCGATGGGGATCGATCTCAGACCAACCGTGTATCAAGCGAGCGCTCTACCACTGGGCTACGTCCCGCCCCTTAAAATACAGTGAAACCCTCATAAATGGACCCACTGTAAATCGGAATCACGTGTCCATCAAAAGTGGACATGTTTTTTACAGCCCCTTTTTAAATGTCAGGACAGAACATTGTCTCTCTATTTAAATCAGATACCTTTAAAACCAAATGTTTTAAAAAGTTGCCTGAGTACTCGTCTGCTGTGCATGCATCACAGGATCGAACCACCTCAGTGGATCCATTCAACTGACTGGTGTTTTACTCATTCCAACCAGTGCATCACAATTGGTCAAAGGTCATGGTATGTGTTTGCCTGTCTGTGAGAAAGTGCATATAAAATATTTCCTTGCTACTAATGGAAACATGTAGGTTTCCTCTCTAAGGCTTGACATCCAAAAACCAATGATTAATAAATCAATGTGCTCTAGTGGTTTGCTACTAATTGAAAAAAAAAATGTTGCAGGTTTCCTCTCTAAGACTATATGTCAGAATTACCCAAATGTTTGACATCCAAAAGTCAATGATTAATAAATCAATGTGCTCTAGAGGTGCCGTTAAACAATCCAAGCTTTTAAAAATTATTTTAAACCAATATTCCATTCCTTTTTAAAATTCTATTTCAGCACTTCCCTGTGATAGATCTCAACTGTTTTTACACTGTTTATAAACACACTGTTCACAAAGCCATCCATAAACCTGTCTAAACCAGAACTCTCCCAGCTCCTTAAATCTCAGAACCATCAATAACATAAATTTTCAATGGCTTGAGAATTAGCAAACAGCGCTCCTGATTGGCCAGACTAAGGAGACAACTTAGTCCTGATTGGATGGTGAGATTAAGAGACACCTGGTGGCATTAAGGAACATGGCAATGGCTGTGTTTCTGAGTGGATTCACATCTATGGGGCTGTAAAAATGAGGAATGGACAATTTGTTTCAACTTGCAGATTTCAAGTGGGAACATCTGAAAGTGATAAAAGTGAGAAACAAGAAAAAGCTGGGCTGGTTTACACCTACACATGTGTGTGTGTTTTATTGTAAACAGACAAAAGCAAGGAATATATATATATATATAGCTTCAGGTAGTGTTGGAAATCAGGTGGAATTTTTGGGAGGGATTTACCTCAGTCGGTTGAGTGCCCACTTGAGGTGCTTGTGTCGCAAGATCGAACCACCTCGGTGGATCCATGCAAATGATTTTTTTTTTCTCGTTCCAACCAGTGCACCACAACTGGTCAAAGGCCATGGTATGTGTTTTCCTGTCTGTGGGGAGGTGGTGTCGTTAAACAAAACAAAGTTTAACAAACGTTTAAGTTGGAATTTCTTCATTGATCATCACAGGGTTCATTTTTGTACAATAGTATGGTAACACATCAAGTAGACCTGCACATAACACAAACTTTCCTATGTTTTACATGCAATTGCTATTCGACAAGGATGTTATATTCAAATATCCGAAAACACGTTAAAAAACACATCCAATTAACCGTTGGATTTTGTATTGTCATAATGGTAAATGGTCCCGTGCAGGACAAACATATCCAAATATCCAAAATAAACAATAATCCGATATCCAATTAAGTGGATTTGACTGTATTAACAGCATTGAGGTTTTTTTTCTTCTTCTTCATCTTCTAAATGATTCAGCTTGGGCTCAAGAAGGAACAAAATTGCAAATTTGTGTTTTGTCTAGCTAGGTGGTGAGAAACAAATTAATTAGCCAATCATCAACTCTGGTACATCTGGCCAGGGAATTCAGGAGCTGTTTGAGACAAATTTGTACAGACATCGCCAGCTGAGCACTGAAGAGTTAGCACAATTACCCGCGTGCAGATTTAGTTGTCTGTGTATAGACTGCCGTTTGTCAGCTAATGTTGTCGTTTCCGCAAACATCAACATCACTACACAGATGCTACTTTCTAAAAGATATATGGGCACTTTACACAAAACAGATATGTACCGACTTTTCTTAAATGAGTGTCTCTGTGGGTTTTTTTCTTTCTTTTTTTTTTTTTTTTTTTTTTTTTTTTTTTTTTTTTTTTTTTTTTTTTTTTTTTTTCTTGTTCGACCTGCACTTAGTGATATATTCCTTAATGCAACATGTACATTGGAGAAGAGTAATGGGCAAAACACATGTAAATGTTTCAGTCCTAATAGATTTGACACAATGAATTCTTTAATGCCAGGTTTATATTTAGAGGCTACTATAGCTAGCTGTCTGTGCTGACTTGCAGGCATGCTCTCATTTCAGCAGACATCAAGATTCATACGCAGATGCTATTTTCTAAAAATATATGTGCAGTTGAAAGAAATATTCAGTATCAGCTTAATTTTTATTTTTATTTTAAATAAAGACAGACACAAAAATAAATATTAATAAATAAAAGAAATAGTGATACCAAAAAATAGTATTAACTCGGTAAAACTTAAGCGAGTGCAAATGAAAGAAATTAAATATGCTGTAAAAATATGTGTGTGTCTGCATGTATGTATATATAGTCAAACCTGTATATAACGGCCACCCAAGGGACCTGACAAAAGTGGTCATTATAGAGAGGTGACCCTTATATACAAGTTCAAAATTAGAACCCATATATTAAAGAATATCACAACTGTCATAAAAAAAATGAGTCACATTTTAAAACCATGCCCACACTAGCTGTTTATGTCATCATTGCCTGTTGCTTTCTTCTGCCTTTTTCTTTTGGCTGAAATATTATTGTCAAAATCAGCCAGAACATCTGCTTTCCTTTTTAAAATAGAATTAATCTGAAAACGTCCTACACCAAAATGATCGGCGATCTTTCACACACTTAAATTGCCTTTCTCAGATTTGTTAATAACGTCGATTCTCTCTTCTAATGTTAAAGCAGTACTAGTTTTCGGTGGCATTTTGCATACAAATGTATTCGTTAATATATTTCGCAAACGCTAACATTGACTTGCAGAAGATATTTTGTGTAATTGAAGGTTATTACCCATGTGGCATGTTTGACTTATTTGTTTGTTTCATATGTCACCGCTAATCCTTCAGTGGAGTATGATCGTTGATTACAGCTGAATAAAACCAGGAGTCGCTTAAAAAATCCGAACATGGGACATCTGCAATGACCACAGCCTTCAACTATTAATGTTTATTTACCAATCATGTCTGGCTAGAAACAAGGAAACACCTAACATAATACCTCATTTGTTTGGTTTCTCGAGACTTAATAGAGTGACCATACATACAAATTACATTATGTACAGCCAATGGGAAGTCGTCTACTATTCAGTGAGGATGCTGAGAACCAATCAAATTACACCACCAGTATCTGCGTGTCACGGAAGTTACTGAGTGTCTGTTTGTTTTTCAATTACGATCAGAGAATTACAATGGAATTTTACTTTGACAGAAAATAAACTCAAAGCTACAGACATGGCCATATAAACACATTTAATTTATAATTTTTAAGATGATTGAAAAAGTAGACATAACCAGGGTAAAAAAAAAAAAAAAAATGTCTTTACGACGATCATCTTGTGACCGTTATAGCAGGTTCAACCTGTGATTTTGGGTGAAAAATAGTGACCGCTGGCCGTTATGGACAGGTGACCGTTATGTACAGGTCAAATAAGGAAGGAAATGCATTGGGAGGGATTTATAGTGACCGTTATAGGCAGGTGACCGTTATGTACAGGTGACCGTTAAACCAGGTTCGACTGTATATATATATATATATATATATATATATATATATATATATATATATATATATATATATACACGTGTAGAGAGAGAGAGAGAGAGAGAGAGAGAGAGAGAGAGAGAGAGAGAGAGAGAGAGAGAGAGAAAGAGACAGAGACAGACACAGAGACACACAGACAGACAGACAGACAGACAGACACACACACAACACATTTAAAAAGTTAAAGTTTGTTTTGTTTAACAACACCACTGGAGTACATTGATTTATTAATCATCAGTTTTTGGATGTCAAATATTTGGTAATTTCACATATAGTGTTAGAGAGGAAACTCACTACATTTTTCCATTAGTACTAGTAGCAAGATATACCAGTCATGGTGTATACTGGCTGGAACGAGAAATAGCCCAATGGGCTAACCGACCGGGATCGATCCCAAACTGACCACGCATAAGGCGAGTGCTTTACCACTGGGCTACATATCCCACTTTAAATTTGACTTTAACTTTGAGGCACTTGCAATTGTGACACCGCATCTTTAAAAGTCTGTGTCGGCAATGGAACATTCCTGTGAGCCGATTTATTTGCTTGCACTGACTGCCATGTCCCATCACATGTTGTCACTCCGGCAGACATCAAGATGGCTGTACACATGCTCTGTTCTACAAGATGTATGAGCAGCTTACACACAACAGACGTGCACTGGTCTTCTTCATTGTCTGGGGTTTTTTTTTTTTTCTTTTTTTCTTTTTCTTTTTTTCATCTTTTTTTGTGAGATAAAAATTTCTTTTGCATGTTTGGTCAAGGTTTATTCCTTAATGCCAAGTATTCATTTACTGGTATTTTGTCTATGTCAGAAATGTTTTCATTTCAACTTATTTCCGTGCTTATATCCAATTAAGGTTCAAGCATGCTGTCTTGGGCACACGCCTCAGCTATCTGGGCTGTCTGTCCAGGACACTGGCTTAGTTGTTAGTTGGTTAGTGGTTAGTGAGAGAGAAGAGGGTGTAGTGGCCTTATACCTACCCATTGAGACCTTAAGAACTCGCTCTGGGTTGGAGCCGGTACCGGGCTGCAAACCCTGTACCTACCAGCCTGTAGTCTGATGGCTTAACCACTGCACCACTGAGGCCGGTGTCAGAAATGTATTTCTTTTGGTATATCACTGTTACGTGTACACGTAAAAGGCTATCTACGTTCATCAGTGCACCACAAATGGTATATCAAAGACTGTGGTATGTGCTGTCCTGTCTGTGGGATTGTGCATATAAAAGATCCCTTGCTACTAATGGAAAAATGTAGCAGGTTTCCTCTCTAAGATTATATTTCAAAATTACCAAATGTTTGACATCCAATAGCCAATGATTAATATGTGCTCCACAACTGATGTAACAATGACAAAGATATGTACATTTACTATCATATTATTTCTAAATTAGTCCAGCTTTAAACTTAATTAGTATCGTAATTAAAATGGCATCCAATATAGGCTATGATTAATAAATAAATGTTCTCTAGTGGTGTCATTAAACAAAACAAACTGTAACTGTTTGCTCTCCTGAAATTATGTAGGAGAACAATTTCTCTCAGTGTCAAAATGGAAAACAGATCTGTAAGGTGTTTGCCTAATTATCTAACAAGTCTGTCATCATGTGGAAACACCAGCATTTTTTCTCTCACATGGAAATAGTTTTATACTAGCTCATGCAAATGAAAAAAAATTGCTTTCGTCAAACCGCAACAATTGTGTTTGCATTGCATGTATACCTGGTTTAGAGCTTCAGCCTGATGCCAAAAAAAAATAATAGGAATTTGACAAATTTCATCAGAAAATCTATTCTATAGCCAAATTTAACTCACATTTAGCTAAACAAAATTTCTAAAAATACATGTAGCTATACACATATTTATAAATGACATTCAGTTTTCTAATTAGCTTTTTGGCAAATTGGTAATGACATGTATTCACCAAATTCAGCTTTGCCAGATCGGGAAGGAAGGAAGGAAGGAAGGAAATGTTTTATTTAACGAGGCTCTCAACACATTTTATTTACGGTTATATGGCGTCAGACATATGATTATAAGGACCACACAGATATTGAGAGAGGCAATTCACTGTCGCCACTTCATGGGCTACTCTTTTCGATTAGCAGCAAGGTATCTTTTATATGCACCATCCCACAGACTGGATAACTCATACCACGGCCTTTGATGTACCAGTCATGGTGCACTGGCAGCAATATGAAATAGCCCAATATGTCCACCGATGGGGATCGATCCCAGACTGACTGTGCATCAAGCGAGCACTTTACCACTGGGCTACATTCTGCCCTACTTGGGAAGAAATGAACTAGAATTCAAAGAAGTAAAAAGGAAAAGAAATCATCTGTAAATTGCAGTTTTGAGAATGGTAGCTTATAAACCCTGCTGGTTTGGATTCAACATATGTACATGTACCTGTAAATGACATTTTCACGAAATCTGCTAAAGGAATCAATTTCCGTACCTGTATATATTTTCATTGCGGTACTTTGTGTTAACACAGACTATAGAACACGCTAAGAGGAGAAACATAGGTGTCAGTCTGGCACCAGAGTGTTTACTGTACCTGAGGCTTGTTTATTGCTCTTCAACTTAGTAGGTCAGCTCGAGTTACTGGTATGAGTAGGGTCTGGGTGGTACTTGCTGATTTGTTGTGGCACTTGAGGCTTTTCTGTGGTGTTTGGTCATGCTAGGATGGCACAACCTGTTTATTAGTTATATTTTAACAATTTTGGGATGGGGGGGGGGGGGGGGGAGAGGGCTTTTAACTGAATTTTCCCAAGAAAACAGGAAACAAATCTGTAAATGTGTGTTGTTAGTGTTCTCGCTGGGTGAAAATTAAAGGAGGGCAGCCATGCGGAACGGCACCATTCAAAACAAAAACAAAAACGAAAAAAGAAAAAAAAAGGGGGGAGGGGGGGCAGCTTGGTAACATATTGTGGCGTGTTGGTAGACTTTGTGGAAAGACATACTCCTTATTTTGTCTACATAAAAGTGCAAAAAAGTTTATACAAAACACAAGCATACTCGTCTTTTAATTGAACCGAAGATGTTATCGGTTATCTGACATTAACTTGTGTTATTACAATTTATAGTTCAGTCAAACAAACTGCTTTCTGAATCAGTTAATGAATTATATCAAATATATATACATACAGATACATGTGCAGCAATTTTAGCAGTTGGTTTGGACGAAGGAAGGAAATGTTTTATTTAACAACGCACTCAACATATTTTATTTATGGTTATATGGCGTCGGACATATATGGTTACGGACCACACAGATATAGGGAGAGGAAACCCGCTGTCGCCACTTCATGGGCTACTATTTTCAATTAGCAGCAAGGTATCTTTTATATGCACCATCCCATAGACAGGATAACAAATACCACAGCCTTTGATATACCAGTTGTGGAGCACTGGCTGGAATGAGAAATAGCCCTGGTACCGGGCTGCAAACCATGTATCTACAAGCTGTATGTCCGATGGCCTAACCACGACACCACCGAGGCTATACCGGGCTGCAAACCATGTATCTACAAGCTGTATGTCCGATGGCCTAACCACGACTCCACCGAGGCTGGTTAAAATAAATAAAAAGCATCCCCTTTCTTCCACTACATTTGTCCTAATGCAGCAAGGGTGTATAGATATAGAAGAAACCCGCTGTCGCCACTTCATGTGTTACTCTTTTTGATTAGCAGCAAGGAATCTCAAATATATGCACTTTCCCACAGACAGAAAAGCACATACAACTGCCTTTGACCAGTTGTGGTGCACTGGATGGAACGAGAAAAAAACCTCAGCTGAATGGATCCACCAAGGTGGTTTGATCCTGCGACTCAAGCACCTCAAGCGAGCACTCAACGGACTGCATTAAATCCTGCCCCTTGCATGATGACACTGAACAGATGAGGTAAGGAACTCATTACCATGTTTCTGTTATATTTCAATGTCTACTTCAAACAACAGATACATGTGAGTGGGTATAGTGTATTGCTAGTACATGTTAAAGAGATGCAGTGGAACCAACAGCACAGCCATTAACCCTTCTGGCTTAGGTCTGTGGGTACGAGTTTAATTAATAGGCTTCCTGATCACAAAATGTTTGCAGTCTAGATTGGAGACTAACATATAGTCTGAGATTTTAGCGTCATGTCAACACCATACATACCGCATGCCTGTGGGGTTACTAAAGGCAACACCATACATACTGCATGCCTGTGGGGTTACTAAAGGCAACACCATACATACTGCATGCCTGTGGGGTTACTAAAGGCAACACCATACATACTGCATGCCTGTGGGGTTACTAAAGGCAACACCATACATACTGCATGCCTGTGGGGTTACTAAAGGCAACACCATACATACTGCATGCCTGTGGGGTTACTAAAGGCAACACCATACATACTGCATGCCTGTGGGGTTACTAAAGGCAACACCATACATACTGCATGCCTGTGGGGTTACTACCGGCAACACTCCACCATTTGGCGTGTCGTTACTGGTTGGACTATACCAAATAAAATCCCATAGGTGACTATGTTAATGTTTGTGCTTAAAAACACTATACACATGTAAGCAATATATCAACCAAACTATGACCACAACTCCTACCTCGAAGTATTAACTGCAGAAAATGGTACCTTTTATTGCTCATTTTCGGCATAACCAGATGTTTCTGCAACACACTTAGTTTCGCACAAAATTTGAGTACTTTTTTTTAGAGGTACCCCATACATGTTCCAAGCACAGCTATAGTTCATGTACATGACGCAGTGGTACTACATCAAATAAAATTGCATACATTTTTATCCCAGATGAAACACACTCACATTTATCACCGATCACAGGACTTGTGGTGTTGACTTCGCTATCAAAAGTTGGATGCACCTCGAACTTTGACCCACCCGGAAGTTATTTGGTTTAGTGCTACCTTAATGGCAACACACCACCATTTGGCATGTCCTTACTTGCTATAGCAGCTTAATATAGTCAGGTTTAGGAAATAGTTCCTCATAAAAAAAAAAAACTACATAATTCTGATATGCTTTTTTGAAATCTTTCTTTGATGGTTACGCGTATGTTGACCTCTGTAGTATTTAAATAACCCATTGGTCTGAAGTTACATGTTATACATGTATGTAGTACTAACTGATAACAAGCGTTCAAGTGGTATGGAGCCACTTGTATATATATAACAGCAACACAAGGCAGTGGGCAGGCATGAGGGCTGTTAACTGAACAATTTTGTGGTCAGCCCATGTTGATTTTGTTTTACATGGTACTTGTCAGTCCAGAACACTCCCTAAGATTAGTAGTCAAATGACCATCTCGACAGTGTTGAATTTTTCACAGAATCTATTCTGACAGAAAAATTGTACTGAACTATATGGAGTCCCAATTTTACATGTATAGTTTTATAAGCATGTGTATCTGTATTTCCTAAGTTCAAGGGCCATAATCTGTCAAAAGTGGCTAAAATCCCCTTGAAAGTTAAACTTGACCTGTATCTCTACACAATAAAGCTATTCACAAAATTGCAGCTCAGTATCTCGAAGCATTGTCAAACAAAAGACACCAAAAAACATGTATGTGGAACAGACAGACAGAAAGAAAGAAGGAAATGTTTTATTTGACGACACACTCAACACATTTTATTTATGGTTATATGGCATCAAACATATAGTTATAAGGACCACACAGATAATGAGAGAGGAAACCTGCTGTCACCACTTCATGGGCTACACTTTTCGATTAGCAGCAAGGGATCTTTTATATACACCATCCCACAGACAGGATAGTACATACCATGGCCTTTGATATACCAGTCGTGGTGCACTGGCTAGAATGGGAAATAGCCCAATGGGTTTTACATGTATAGTTTTATAAGCATGTGTGCCTGGTACCAGCTTCAGGATTAAGGCTTGTATAGGTTCTGGCATCTTCATAAATCAAGGCTAATATCCGTTCCTCGTATTCAGCCTTGATACATGTCATCAAGATTACTGATATCCACTACTAGCGCCCTCTATTGGAAGAAAATGTGTAACACCGATTATGTCCCTTACACGATGACATCGCTGACCAATCACAGCATCGGTAACATGTGACAATCTTGAAAGCAATATCAAAAATTAACCGCCGGACGCTGACGCTGCCATCTTTGTTTACAATAACAAGGGAATCTATAAGGAGCCTTGCGATTCGTTGCAATCAGATCTCATCGCATCCAATGAAATTTAAGCATTTTGTGGCACGATTTCTTGACGACATGTATCAAGGCTGAATACGAGGAATGAATATTAACCTTGATTTATGAAGATGAGGTTCTGGATGTAATAAAGGCTGAACTGATCCATCAAGGTGGTTTGATCCTGCGACGCAAGCACCTCAAGTAAGCACTCAACCGACTGAGCTAAATCCCAGATATTAATTACATTATTTATAAAATAATATGCCAAATGATACCCTGGATCCCATGTACATGAATCTTTTCTTGTACGATTGAAATTGAAATAAATCAATGCCAGTATAAAATTTCAAGTTGGGAGTCCCACATCTCACCTGACTGCTACCTGTACGTCGAAAACTGTTTTCTGACAGAGAGCTGTTTACTAACACCTGTGTTTAAATTTACCTGTCTTTTAGCAAGCGATCGTCTTACACATTTATCTTAAAACTGTCTGAAATGAAAAATGAAAACCACTGGTCTTTATATACCGCACCAAGATGAACACTGTACGACCAAGGGCGTGGGAGTTTGAAACCAGCTCACTATATATAACACTGTACTGACAAGAGAAGGGAGTTTGAAGTGATAATTTGAAAATGCTTTTAGTGAGATATGATTCCAGATTGAGTATACAAGTATATCAAATGAAGTTATACTCAGTTTTAATGTCCTATCAAGTTGTTGATATGTTTATCAGTTGCAGTAATCGAGGCCCATTAACCCCAATGTATACAGAGTGATAAAGAAAAGTAAAAAAGTATTTTGCTACATAAATTAAATCAATGAAATATTTATACAATGCAAAGAGCTATGATAATACCAGAGCAGAAAAAAAAAAAGTTCCTTTTGTTTAACGACACCACTAGAGCACATTGATTTATTAAACATCGGCTACTGGATGTCAAACCTCTGATAAGTTTGACATGTATAGTTTCAGAGAGGACACCCTCTACCTATTTCCATCAGTAGAAGGGATCTTTTTTATATGCACTATCCCAAAGACATTGGGCTATTTCTCATTTCAGACAGTGCACCATGCAGTGTGTGATTTTGAGGAGAATCCAGGAGTCCGAGGCTCACAAAAACCATATAGGACTCTTTAGCTTGGCCATAGGACTCTCTAGCTTGGCCATAGGACTCTCTAGCTTGGCTAGCATACGAGTCTGCATGGCTCGTAAAGTTATTTGTACAAATTACATTGATTCTTCGAAATGACAGTCAACATATATCTCAAACTTCTGGGAAACCAGTCTTGTCTAGCAATCTTTTCCATGGTTTCATGCAAAATATTTAGTATATCTTCTGTTCTACTGGAGACACACGGCAGGGCTCACTGGGTTGGTGACGGGCTCTAAAGATTTGCAAAAAGAGAGTCCTTATGACACTTATATTTTTTAAACAAAAATCGCACACTGCCATGACTGATATATCAAAGGCCGCGGTATGTGCTATCCTGTCTGTGGGAAAGTGCATATAAAAGATCCCTTGCTACATAATGAAAGATGTAGCAGGTTTCCTCTGATGACTACGAGTTAGAATTACCAAATGTTTGACATCCAACAGCCGATGATTGATTAGCTGTGTCATTAATCAAAAAAACAACTTCTTGTACATGGGTTACACACACTGTGCTCATTTCGAGGCCTGTATAAACTGATCAAACATCCCTTCATCCTGCTGACTCAGATGGCCAAGTGAGATAAATCAAACTCCAGCAATACAGAGAGACAATCAGATCTCCCACTGAATATAAAACACTTCGTCGCCATTCTGTCTCCAGACTACAACGGAAAATTACTTTTTCTTCCGCCAGTTTACAGTACGAAGAATTAGATTTATTTTTTTTGTCTTTTTTTTTTTGGTAAATCCATTTGGCCTTCCACAAATCAACTGCAAAAACCTTCTTGAATTAATTGGAAATGTGGTGATGCACTTTTCTGATGTAATGGGTTTTGATAAAATCAAACTGATTTACTGCTCGTATGAACCATTTCTTATTAAAAAAAAAAAAGAGGAAAAAAACAGGTTTCTGAAACACTGTTTAACTTAACTTTAAGTTTTTAAAAACCACCATTTTGTTACCTATAGGCAAATTAAGAACCTAGTTTCCTGATGTAATGGAGTTAGGTACAATCAAATAAAAATTTGTTATGAACCATTTTTCTTAAAGGGACATTCATGAGTTTGCTGCAATTTTTATGATGTTATTGACTAACAGAGACTTTTTAATGATTGTAATTACATATCAAATATATTTTTCTGCATAAAATATTAGTGGCTGTATATTAGACATATTTCTGATCATTCTAATATTAGTACTAGGTTAAATTTCATTTTATTTCTTAAAATATTTTTTTCGTACATACAAAATTATTTGAAAACAAAATCCAATTTGGCTTCTTACAAATATTAATCAAGACAATCAGAAACACATTGAATATACAGACACTGATATTCTAAAGAAGAAAACATATTTAATATGTAAGTTTAATCGTAGAAATATTTTATTAGTCGAAAACATCTTACAATGCAGCAAACTCAGAAATGTCCCTTTAATAAGATGTGTTACAGATATTGCCTCTAGTTATTTGGCAGTGTAAAATATGTTTGGCTATAATATTACAACTTTTTATCACTGAATTGCACATTTATACAAGTTTATAACTTCATGTTTAAATTGTCAATTTTGCCGAATCCAATGTACGTGTTTCGATCGGTCGTCTTGGTGTTTGTAGAGCTAGAAGCTGAGAATGCAATTTATGTAACAGACAGGAGATAGTATCTTAATGGGAAAACTGGGGCCAGTGACTTTAATGAATATTCTATTATTTCTTTTATTAAATTTTTTTTAAATATTATTTAAAGGCATACAGTCACGGATTTAAGGACCATATTTATCTAAAAATGGATAATAACTAAAAATTACATTAATTGTTGGAAACCAAATCTAGTTATTGCATCACCGTAACTGAACCATGAGGGTAAAATCCATGTCAACCCTCTGGGCAATTTTAGTTTTTGAATTATGGACCACTGACATAATTCAATTATTTTTACAAAATATCATTAATAAATGGAGTATGGTGGTTATGAAGATGGTTAAATAAAGTACATTTAGGGACAAATCAATTTAGTTTTGTTCAGGTAATACTTTGTTAGACCATTAAATAGGTCAGTGGTCAGTGACAATAAGCCTTTAAATAATATGTAAAAAAACAAAAATAGACAGAATTTTAAATGGTGGGTGATTGACTTATTTTGGCATTAAAACTCTACAAGTTTAACTGTATAATGTTGTTTGCATTAAGTGGATTTATAGGCCTGTATAGGAACAATATCTGGAGTGTGTGTGTGTGTGTGTGTGTGTGTGTGTGTGTGTAGGCACAATTTCTAGTGAGTGGGTCACAGCCTCTAGTGGGCTGTGGAGGGGAGTACAAGTCTTTTTTTTTCTTTTTTTTCTTTTTTGTCATGGAATGGGCAGTTCCTAAGAGCCTGATGCAGAAATGAACTCAAGGGAATTTTTTTTAATTTTTTTTTTTTTAAATGGATGAGTCATTGAAACAAGAAAGGAACACAGGCTTACAAGTGGAGTTTGGATATTTTGTCAATATTATAATCAATATTTATAAGACAGATTTGAAAGATTTAAATACTAACTGTGTAACAAAAGATCCTAGGGGATATTGGTGTCAGCAAGTCTTAATATAATTTCACATGTGTCTTGATCGATGCAACTTTTGTTCAACAAAACCACACTAAACAGACGGGGACAGACAAAAAAAAAGTCCAAAAAATAAATATTAATAAATTAAAAGGACAGACCCTAGTTTTTAAACACTAAGGCATATTTTTCACTATTAGAAACTTTTATCATCATTGAAATCAAACATTACTTATATTTTATTGTTTAGATTAGCCATTTCCATTCAACCGAAGTGTTTCTGGTCATCCTGGTATTTGTAATACCACAAAATGCATTTATCATATTTTTAAAAAGAAAGAAAGAAATGTTTTATTTAACGACGCACTCAACACATTTTATTTACGGTTATATGGCGTCAGACATATGGTTAAGGACCACACAGATTTTGAGAGGAAACCCGCTGTCGCCACTGCATGGGCTACTCTTCCGATTAGCAGCAAGGGATCTTTTATTTGCGCTTCCCATAGGCAGGATAGCACAAACCATGGCCTTTGTTAAACCAGTCATGGATCACTGGTCGGTGCAAGTGGTTTACACCTACCCATTGAGCCTTGCGGAGCACTCACTCAGGGTTTGGAGTCGGTATCTGGATTAAAAACCCCATGCCTCGACTGGGATCTGAACCAGTACCTACCGGCCTGTAAACCGATGGCCTACCACGACGCCACCGAGGCCGGTGTATTAACTTAAAGAGTACAGTAGGGCTAGTGAAGTTTTCATTGTGGCTCATACCTTTTTTAAATCACTGATCCCATGACTAGTTGATTTTATAAATATTCTAGAAACCCTGTCCTCAAGTCTACATTTCCCATGGACTGGGATCCGAACCCAGTACCTACCAGCCTGTAGACCGATGGCCTGCCACGACGCCACCGAGGCCGGTTATTTTTAAAAATGCATGTGCATCTGAGAAGTAATGGTTATGTAGCAGTGTTTTAATCTAATTTTAAGGGTATTTCAACATCACAGACTCTTGTTGTACTCTGTTGTAAGTTTATCCAAATTTGTTACAGGTTTGTAAATTAACTAAACTTGGTGTCCATTTTTACGAGTTGAAACTAGTCTAGGTGAAATTATGCCTTAGAGTTTAACAACTAGGGACTGTTCCTTTAAGGGAAGTGATGGGGGAAGATTATATTCTTCTTCCCTAAAAAGGAATTTAACAGCCAAGTAATTATACTTGTATGTGTCCAATGTGCACGGAGCAATATGGAATATGAAGGAAATGTTTTATTTAATGACACACTCAACACATTTTATATACGGTTAAATGGTGTCAGACATATGGTTAAGGACCACACAGATATTGAGAGAGGAAACCCGATGTTGCCACTTCATGGGCACGACAGCGTGTTTCCTTCCTAAATATTTGTGTGGTCCTTAACCATATGTCCGACGCCATATAACCATAATAAAATGTGTTGTGTCGTTAAATAAAACATTTTTTTCCTTCCATTGTGGGAAGAGGGTGGGTGGGAACTAAGTCATCAAGACTCCCCTTTTTGGTACCAATTTGTTTCAACAATTTCATATTTGTGGATCAAATCACTATAATCATTATTACATTTCTGAATGCTCCTCCCTTCACATACGGTTATATTCAGCAAACTAATATGGAATCTTATATATTACTAGAACTACAGAGCTATGTTTCACTCCCTGAAGGAAAAAAAACAAGAAAAAGCTCAGGTACAGATAAACATCTGGTCGCCATCGTGAAATGTTCATGGAAAACACAAGTACTAAATAGCAGGAATGAAAAGTAATGGTTTCTACCTGTACAATATGCTTCACAGAACCTGAACAAGATGGCAATGGAATTTCTAGAGTGTGGATCAGAAAACCTCAATGCTTTTGTACTAAAGTTATCTTTATTAATAACTGTTTGGAATTTCCTCCACAAAATGCAGAGCACTTGAATCAGAATATTTCAAGTTTTTGTACTTGATAGTATTTGTTCTTGAACTTCTTCTTAATGCAATGAATATGCTGGAAAGTTTAATTAATGCACACAAAAAAAGAAAGAAAGAAATGTTTTATTTAACGACGCACTCAACACATTGTATTTACGGTTATATGAGCTTGATCTCAGTTAGCCCACACCCCCACACCCCTCCCCCAATGTCTACTTGCTTCCACCTGTGTAAACCTGTCTTGTTTTCATGATTATTCATGAGCAGTAAAGTTTCTTATAAGTTCACACAATAAAATCATTGTTTAATGTGCTTACAAATTACTGCAGATATAATGCTGGGTTTGAAAATACAGGTGCTGTAATAGGCATTGCGTATAGGCGTAGCCCGAAAAAGTTTAACATTATGCATCCTGAAGGCGTGCCCGAGCGGCGGAAATTCGGGGGGGTCTCCATCTGTGAAAATTTTGAAACTCATGATGTCTGTTGATGCATTATGAGCCTTTTCTGGGGCATTTTTTTCTATCTTTTTTCGAGTCAATTTTAGGATATTTTATAAAAGCAATTACAGACAGCCTCGACCTATTCTTGGATTTATTTGCATTACGCACATGCATACTGTGCGTGATGGGTGCTAGGCTTTTGGCATGTACATGTAAATGTTTGGGTCTTCACCAATGGATAAACATTACTGCTGTCAGTTGAGTGGAATAATTTGTGTTATGTATATTTGTGCCAAAAAATATAAAACTGGTTTGAAAATGCTGTTGGCAAAAACATTTTTTTTAAATTGCCAGAGGTACATGTAACAAAATCTTAAGTTTCAGTCTTGTAAATGTTAAATGTGTACTTACTTCTACAATATTTTCTTTCAGTGGTTTTGCATTTTGTAGATAATTAATTTAGCAACATTTTCTGATCACCTAGAACCCGCCTCGGTGGTGTCATGGTTAGGCTATTGGACATAAGGCTGGTAGGTACAGTGGTGGAGTGGGGTGGGATGGGGTGGAGTGGGGTGGGGGTGTGGGTGGGGTGGAGTGGGGTGGGGTGGAGTGTGGGGTGGGGTGGGGTGGGGTGGAGTGGGGTGGGGTGGGGCAGTGCTCTACGAAATGAGCTAGATCCTACCCCTGAAAAAAAATATGACAACAAGATGACCGGCCTTGGTGGCGTAGTGGTTAGGCCATCGGTCTACAGGCTGGTAGGTACTGGGTTCGGATCCCAGTCGAGGCATGGGATTTTTAATCCAGATACCGACTCCAAACCCTGAGTGAGTGCTCCGCAAGGCTCAGTGGGTAGGTGTAAACCACTTGAACCGACCAGTGATCCATAACTGGTTCAACAAAGGCCATGGTTTGTGCTGTCCTGCCTGTGGGAAGCACAAATAAAAGATCCCTTGCTGCTAATCGGAAAGAGTAGCCCATGTAGTGGTGACAGCGGGTTTCCTCTCTCAATATCTGTGTGGTCCTTAACCATATGTCTGACGCCATATAACCGTAAATAAAATGTGTTGAGTGCATCGTTAAATAAAACATTTCTTTCTTTCTTTAAACTAGTGAGTACTGTACCACATGATGACTTTTCTAAACATCCTCAAGTTACAATCACACAAACAGCTTCTTGTTAAGGACTGTCACAAACTTACCTGAAAAAAAGAAGACAAAAATTAAATCTAATGTACGAAAACAAGTTTATTATCAACACAGTTAAAAAATTAACAGAGCTGTCAGCTGAAAACTCTTCATCTACAACACACCGAGAAGCATTAATTTACAGAGAACACAAAATTACCTCTTAAAACTGGACCCTCTGTAAACTGGAATTCCATCATAAAGCCAGACATTTTTTAGTCCCTTTTTAAATATCAATATACAAAAACCAACCACCTCTCTAATCTGGATACCTTTTAAAACCTAACATTTTACTTGATTGTGAAGGTGCATTTTTTTGACAAGTTGTAAGACCAAGACCAGAGTTATTAACGTGCACATTCAGAGTAAGCTGTTGTACTGCACGCCTGTCCTGGGCACAGGTGCTGGACTCAGCCGGCTCCTCCATCCAGGTTCAAGTTGTAAAATATGCAACTTATATATCGCAGACAGCTTCAGTACTATTAATTTCATTGGTCAATGTGGCACATGCAGGCCACTGATGTGGAGTAGCCAATTAGATGTCTTTAAGTTGGTATGCCACATGTGTCGTATTGCTATATAATACCAGAAATCTTAGTGTTTTTTCAGGCATTTCTGGTAATAATGACATAATGACAGATTCCACAGGGAATGCCTTTTTGCATACTATGAAATTTAAGTTATTTATTTCTGAGCCGATTGATTTGTAAATTGCATACAAAAATTGTATTTAGTTTTATTATTTCAAAAAAAAAAAACCTTTTCTAATTATGTCAAACCAAACAAATTATTTACAAAAAAAATGTGTAGGAGG
The DNA here is from genome assembly GCF_016097555.1 of Gigantopelta aegis. Lineage (NCBI taxonomy): Eukaryota > Metazoa > Mollusca > Gastropoda > Neomphalida > Peltospiridae > Gigantopelta > Gigantopelta aegis. The sequence goes on along the minus strand of NC_054703.1, from coordinate 27,562,585 downwards.
ATGGGACAGACTATATCCTAGTGATTTTCCTAGAAATTAAGCAAGGCATGGTAGACCAAATACTTTTGGGGCATTTTCACCATTTTCGGGGCACTTGTTTTTCATTAACAATACAATTTTTTTTTTTTTTTAAATAAACATTAATTACTGTAATTTATGTGCTTGCTTTAATAAATGAATGGCAAAAGATATAAAAAGCATATTTTATTAATTAATAATACCTTTTGGGGTGTTTTATAAAGGCAATTTTAGAATTAATTATTGAAAAAGACTTGTTTAATGTCATGGCAGCATGGCACTGATTGAGGCAAGATGGTGCTAGACTATTGAGGCATGGTGCTACACCATGCTAAAACAAGCTAGGGAAAACACTATAACTATATCCTCACATCAAACTATATATAACTATATCCTCACATCAAACCAAACTGACAGGACAGACTATAACCTATTTTTAAATTTGTATTATGCATTCACAAACTCCCTTCATTTATGTTGTACACAATTCACACTCCAGCAATGTATCTCCATACACCTATACTGGTGCGATGAATGTATGTGTCCACTGTACTGAGTTAATTGGTTACAAATGTTGTAAAGACCTATTATTCTCGAATGACGATTTCATTTATTTCTTAGTTGAGCATGAAATGTAACATTTTTCAAATAGCTTGTAAATCACACCAGTGAATTTGCTGTCTGTAATTATTTCCCTTTATGTCACTCTTCAGGCATGAAAAACCACAGAAATCCTCTGCTAGATTTATCACCTTGAGTAATGACAATCCTCTCTAGTCTTTTGTCGATATATTTATGTTGTGTCGTGATGTGTCCAAGGAAATGATTCTTACATGTAGTTTGAATTGTGCCCTACATTTAATATTACACATGTATGTGTACCTGCATTGAAGATAAAAACCAATAAAAACTTAGAAAGATGGATAGACAGATGGATGAATGAATGTGTGTGCGTGTGGATGTGTGGATGTATGTATGTATGTATGTATGTGTGTGTATATGTGTGTGTGTGTGTGTGTGTGTGCATGTGTGTGTGTGCATGTGTGTGTGTGCATGTGTGTGTGTGTGCATGTGTGTGTATGCATGTATATATGTATGCATGGATGGATGGATGGATGGATGGAGGAGGATGGATGGAGGATGGATGGATGATGAATGTATGCATGGATGGATGGATGGATGGATGGATGGATGGATGGATGATGAATGTATGCATGTATGCATGGATGGATGGATGGATGGATGATGAATGTATGCATGGATGGATGGATGGATGGATGAATGCATGGATGGATGGATGGATGGATGGATGGATGGATGGATGATGATGTATGCATCGATGGATGGATGATGTATGCATGGATGGATGGATGGATGAATCTATGAATGTATGAATGTATGCATGGATGGATGGGTGGATGGATGGGTGGATGGGTGGGTGGACAGATAGATGAGCGGATTAATGGATGGGCAGATGGATGTACAGATGGACAGACTGATGGATGGACAGACGAATGGATGTGAGTGGAGATTGATGGATGAATAGATGGACGGATGCATGGAGAAATACATGTTGATGGATAAACAGATGAATGGATGAAACCCATCAAGTGAGCAATGCTTGATAAACTCAAGTAATCATAACATAACAGCTGTAAATATATGCACATACATAATGATACATGTAGGTATTTTCTAAAGCAAGGAAAACAAATTAAACGTACAGTGTATGTGTATGGCAAAAAACAAAATAGCCCACCTGCAAAAAGATATAAAAATAAATCAAGCAGGTAGACTATTAAGGGTTTGGAAGCAATGTTTCATGTCAAACCGTATAAAAGGAAGAAATTTTTTTATTTAACGAAGCACTCAATACATTTTATTTACAGCTATATGGTGTTGGACACATGGTTAAGAACCACACAGACATTCAGGAAAGAAACACACTGTCCCCACTTCATGGGCTACTCTTTTCAATTAGTAGCAAAGGATCTTTTATATGTACCATCCCATAGTCAGGATAGCACATACCACGGCCTTTGATATACCAGTCATGGTGCATTGGCGGGAACGACTAAAGCAAGAAAAATAAATTAAACATACAATGTATGTTTATGGCAGAAAAACAAAATAGCCCACCTGCAAAAAAGATATGAAAATAAATCAAGCAGGTAGGCTATTAAGAGTTGGGAAGCAATGTTTCATGTCAAACCTTATAAACAGAAACATATTCTCTCTCTTGAATGTTGACTACATCATTTGTTATTACATGTATGAACTTTTAAACCAAAAAAAAAACCTGCTTGTACTGGTATGCACGTTGTAGGTAAATTGATAAAGGCATAATTCACTAAACTCTTGCAACTTTACGATATCGCAGTGCAATGCTAAAAGATTGGCAAAGAGGACGCTTTGTTGTCTAGCAGAGCCTAAGAGAGCTTTGTGAATTAGGCCCCTGGTGTACATTCATAAACGACCGGCCTTGGTGGCGTCGTGGTAGGCCATCGGTCTACAGGCTGGTAGGTACTGGGTTCAGATCCCAGTTGAGGCATGGGATTTTTAATCCAGATACCGACTCCAAACCCTGAGCGAGTGCTCCGCAAGGCTCAATGGGTAGGTGTAAACCACTTGCACCGACCAGTGATCCATAGGAAGAGTAGCCCATGTAGTGGCGACAGCGGGTTTCCTCTCAAAATCTGTGTGGTCCGTAACCATATGTCTGACGCCATATAACCGTAAATAAAATGTGTTGAGTGTGTCATTAAATAAAACATTTCTTTCTTTCTTTCCGTATTCATAAACATACTTAAGTGAATGTATGATACTTATCTGTGTACTTTAAGTATGTATTTAGGTATCATACATTGACTTAAGTATCTTTATTAAAACGGAGCCGGGTCTGTATCCAATTAAAATTGCATCTATAGGCTAGAACCGAAGGCAACAGAGTGAAATAATTTTTGTCTGAAAAAACTTTCTATAAATTAAGTTGCCTTCATGCTCTTCTTTTAAAGAAAACGTTTGCCTTAGTACCCATCCTTAGTACATTTCCTGTAATACTGGTATTAAAAACTGTTTAGTATATTAGAAGAAGGAAGAAAGGAAGGGAACATTATATTTAACCACGCACACAAGACATTTTAATTACGGTTATATGGCGTCGGACATATGGCTAAGAACTACACAGATAATGAGAGAAGAAACCCACTGTCACCACTTCATGAGCTACTCTTTTCAATTAGCATCAAAGGATCTTTTATATGCACCATCTCAAAGACAGGATAGTACATACCACTGCCTTTGTTACACCAGTTGTGGAGCACTGGCTGGAACGAGAAATAGCCCAATGGGTCCACCGATGGGGATTGATCCTACATCGATCACGCATCAGGCGAGTGCTGTACCACTGAGCTACGCCCCGATTAGAAGAAGCTATAAAAAAACGTTTTTCTCATGCAAAGATCATTGTTAGTACTCATCCCATGAATTTGTACAGCAGAAATTCAAGTCACATACCGATAGCATTTACCTATCGACTGATACCAATTATCACGAATTCTCTGCAATCAGCGGTAATTGAATCCCAAACAGCTTCCTATGTCCCAGTTATTATTAGGTTTAGTGGACAGCAAATTGGACTTGAATTTCAATACAACTGTTTTTATGGGGACATAAAAACACAGAGGAACACTGAGAATATGTCAGACAAGACGGCAACAAAATCATTGATTGGGCGAACCAATAGAATTAGAAAGACATTGAGAAAAAGCAATCTGCAATGAAATAGATTGACTATTTCAATGGCAGTGTGTGTGTGTGTGCTTCTGTTGTTGTACACTGTCCTTGTATGTAGGACATGGAAGATGTAAAAATACACTGAACTCAATCAAAAACGAACCAGCCAATTTTCGAATGTTAATGCTAGATCGCATGTTTGACACACAATAACCCTAACCCTTGTATACAATTTGTGGGTTATTTATAGCTGGATGTAGCCCAGTGGTAAAACACTCGGCTTATGTGGGATCGATCCCTGTCAGTGGGCCAATTGAGCTATTTCCCATTCCAACCAGTACACCATGACTGGTATATCAGAGGCTGTGGTACGTATATTCTTTTCTGCCTGTGGGAAAGTGCACATAAAAGATCCTTTATTGTTACCAGTGGAAAAATGTAGCTGGTTTCCTCTTTACCAAATGTTTGACATCCAATAGCTGGTTAATAAATCAATGTGCTCCAGTGGTGTCTTGAAACAAATCAAACTTCTTAATCTGAATACATCCAGTTATAGAAATCTGATGTGCATTTTTAGTGAAGATTGGTATCGAAAAGCTATTTATCAAGACCCTCGAAATAGAACATGTAATACATGTAGGTTACACAAGAAGAAAATGGGTTATCTGAATTTATTTTTACATAAACAATAAATTGTTTTTAAGGAAATGTTCTATTCCATGTAAATGATATTAAACTTTAATATGCAAAAAAAAAAAAAAAAAAAAAAAAGTGTAGGCAAAATTAGATATACTTCTGTCATGAGAATGAATCAATCATCCTTGTTATTTTTAGATGCCTCTAGAGGTGTACATGTACTAGAATATTGATGAGCTGATAAGGATACATTTCTTAAAATATCTTAGAATGTGATTACAGAGCTGCTACAATGTTTATGAAATCCACTAGCTATTCGATCAGTGATTAAAAACATTTACCAGCTACAATTAAAAATTCACTAGCCCTACTTTTCTTTAAGTGGACAAAAGTTTACTAAATAATAGTAATAATCAGATATGTCACCTAAAGAGGGAGATACAGCTTAAAAACACTAACATTGGGGGATAGGGGGGTGGGGGGGGGGGGGGGGGCAGAATATCATATTTACAAAATCAGACTTACATATAACTGCAACATTTGATAAAAAAAAATTCACTAGCTGTCTGGCATGGCAACAGTAGTTATTTACTAGCCCAACATTGAATATTACTAGCCATGGAAGTGGGGCTACCATAATCTAGAAGCTCTGCTAGCCGTCGGGCATGGCAATAGTAGTTATTTACTAGCCCAACATTGAATATCACTAGCCTTGGAAGTGAGGTTACCATAATCTAGAAGCCCTGTCGGGCATGGCAATAGTAGTTATTTACTAGCCCAACACTGAATATCACTAGCCATGGGAGTGGGGCTACCATAATCTAGAAGCCCTGTCAGGTATGGCAACAGTAGTTATTTACTAGCCCAACGTTGAATACCACTAGCCATGAGAGTGGGGCTACCATAATCTAGAAGCCCTGGATTATCACAAGCAAAGCTCTAAATTGACAGGTAACAGGGCAGCAAACGCTCAAAATGCTAAAAATGTTTTCTGATAATCAGTTTCAGGAAACAGCTTTATCTCTCCATCTTATTTTTGACAGTATATTCCAGATATAATCAGCATTCCTCATTAACAGGAGTGATAAATTGCTGTGTATATAAATCATAATTTTCTTCCACATTTATGTCAAATTTTTAAACACGTACATACTGCTGTGGAAAAACAAGTTACAGCTAGTACAAGTCAAAATGGTTTTCAATTTTTAAGACTGAAATAAAAGAAAAAAAGATAAAGTTTGTTTTGTTTACCAACATTACTGATTAATTAATTAATTAATCGACTGATGGATGTCAAACATCTTCTGACATGTAGTCATCAAAGAAAATCTGCTGCGAGCATTATTCCATTAGAAGCAAGAAAGAAAGAAAGAAAGAAAGAAAGAAAAGATATGTTTTATTTAACGACTCACTCAACACATTTTATTTACGGCTATATGGCATCAGACATACAGTTAAGGACCACACATATATTGAGAAAGGAAAGCCACTGTTGTCACTTCATGGGCTATTCTTTTTGATTAGCAGCAAGGGATCTTTTATATGCACCATCCCAAAGACAGGATAACACATACCATGGCCTTTGATGTACCAGTCATGGTGCACTGGCTGGAGCGAGAAATAGCCAAATGGGCCCACAGACGGGGATCGATCCCAGACTGATCGCGCATTGAGCAAGCACTTTACCACTGACCTACGTCACACCCTTGTTGAAATAGAATAAGAAATTCCACTCAGCTTACCTTCACAGGGTAATAAGTCAATATCCTACGTCATTAATTAGTTATTCTCTATATATATTTTTGTAATTCAGTGTATCTCACCATCTCTCCCATTATCTGTTTTAAAACAGCCCTAATCAGTAATAAACAATAAACAATCAATTCTACAAATGTAGTGATTTCCCTAGAAATTTGGCAAGGCATGGTAGACCAAACACTTTAATAAAACCTTTTTGGGTGTTTTATGAAGGCAATTTTAGAATTAATTACTGAAAAAGGCTTGTTTAATCTCAGGACAGCATGGCGCTGATTAACGCAAAATGGCGCTAGACTATTGAGGCATGGTGCCGCACCATGCTAAAACAAGCTAGGGAAAACACTAAACTGTAAATTTATAAAGAAAAAAATGGCCAAAAGAGAAAGAGAAAAAGAAAATCAAGATTTTAATTTTTGGCACTCAAAGCTGGCTTCTTAAGATGATTTATGAGGTAAGTTTGTTTTTCTTTCCTGCTAGAGTAAACAGTTGTTCTGTCTCAACTTCACATTCTTGTTACAAATATTTCCCTGTTACTTCATTACCTTCACTAGACTCATGCTGTTGTCGTTTTGACACAAAAGGAAACTCTCTTCGTTAACATATTTTCAGCATCTCTAAAAACAGGCCAGCCGTAGATAAAAAAAAATGGTTCAGGAACAGAAAAAAATATCTGTTTAACATCATCTGTACACATTTTACTACATGGCTACATCTAATATTATAAATCTGAATTGGTTATTTTGATGGATGAAAGAGAAAGAGGAAGAGAAGGAGGGAGGGAGAATGAGAGAGAGAGAGAGAGAGAGAGAGAGAGAGACAGACAGACAGACAGACAGACAGAGAGACAGAGAGACAGACAGAGACATACAGAGAGAGAGAGAGAGAGAGAGAGAGAGAGAAAGAGAGACAGAGAGACAGAGAGACAGACAGACAGACAGAGACAGAGAGAGAGACAGACAGAGAGACAGGGAGAGAGAGACAGACAGAGAGACAGAGAGAGAGAGAGACAGACAGAGAGAGAGACAGACAGAGAGAGAGACAGAGAGACAGGGAGAGACAGAGACAGAGACAGAGACAGAGACAGAGAGAGAGAGGGAGAGAGGGAGAGAGAGAGAGAGAGAGAGAGGGGGGGAGGGAGTGAGAGAGAGAGAGACAGAGACAGAAAGACAGAGGCAGATAGACATATCTAACCATCTGTGTACTTAACATGTATATCAAAAATGCTAATTTGTAAAAGGGAAGGCAGTTTGTTGTCTTTTGTTTCTTTGGGGGGTTTTGTTCTTCGTTTTTTGGTGGTTTTGTTTTCTTTGTTTTTATTTTTATTAGTACTATTTTTTTAAATGTACATTTGTACAAATTAAATTGGCTGTGAGTAATCAAAATTATTGTGACAACTGCTAACCCCCAGATAGAAAAAAAAGATTATCTCTGGCCAAAATCATTCAAGGGGTTAACATTTTGAGGCTATTTGGACACAATGATGCCCACATTGATTTCCCGTCTGCCAGTTGTTAAACACATGCACCAAGAATTATGGTAACTTCTACAAGATGAAATCCTCTGAAACAAAAACAATGATTGGCTGCTTGCAGGTTGGCATGGCGACAGCGGCCATATTTCACTGGCCTGTCAAACATGGGTTTGTGGCATCCTCATCATAACAAAGAAAGGGGTCTAGTCATCTGGATTTTTCACACTTCTGGCATTATTTCATGTGCTCTAAAGCATGGAAACTTGGTTTCGGTGTTTCTTTCTTTTCTTTTTTTTTCTTTTCTTTTTCTTTACCAGTCTGGTTTAAGGACTTGGATCCACAATTTATGAATGGAGAATCAGGGGTGGGGAGGGGGGGGGGGGGGGGGGGGGGGGGTATGTGTTGGGGGCCAACAGAGACCTGTTTAGGAATGTGTAAAGTTTGTTTTGTTTAACTATAGAGTACATTGATGTATTAATCTTTGGCTATATTGCATGTCAAACATTTGATAATTTTGATGTAGTCTTATAGAGATGAAACCCGCTATATTAATTTTTCCATTACCTAGTAGCAAGGGATCTTTTATAGGTGCCACGCCACAGACAGGATAGCACATACCACGGCCTTTGTTATACCAATTGTGGTGCACTGGCTAGAGCAATACTAATGGAACAATGTAGCATGTATATATGTTAGAATTACCAAATGTTTGACATCCAATAGCCAATGATTAATAAATCTATGTGATCTATGTGTGTCGTTAAACAAAACGAACTTGAACTTTTACATCAAATTAGCTTTGCAGTTTATAGGTAACCTATAATCTAGCTAGAACAGATTTCAAACAATAAAGAAATATTACATTTCTTCGAATAATGTTACGTATTTCGTTGACCAGTTCAAATAAATAAAACTTAACAATAACTGTCAAGTTATGAAGCGTGACAATAAAGCCTGGATTCATCAAAGTCTTTCAGACTCGTCAGCCGCGACAGGTAAAAGATCTCCAAACGGTCGCGGTTCAGCGAACCTCAATAACTGTGTTCCGACCTTTGTATTCAGTTGTGTCAGTGTAGCTATTGAAAACTACATTATTTTGTCGGGTACGGATTTATACCGACTGTGGAACGGTGTTGAACAGAAAAAGAGGCACGCAATTTGATTCACTCGCTAGGGGTAATATGGGTGGACATTTTACCAAAGAAGGAAAAAAAAGTTTAAAAGTTTGTTTTGTTTAATGACACCACTAGAACACATTGATTTATTAATCATCGGCTATAGGACATCAAACATTTGGTAATTTTGACATATAGTCTTAGAGAAGAAACCTGCTACATTTTTTCAATAAGGAACACCGTAGACCATATGTCTGACACCTTATAACCATAAATAAAATGTGTTGAGTGTGTCATTAAATAAAACATTTCCTTCCTTCCTTCCATTAGGAGCAAGGGATCTTTTATATGTTCCATCCCACAGACAGGATAGCACATACCATGGCCTTTGATATAGCAGTCATGGCTAGGAGAAATAGCCCAATGAGCCTACTGATGGTGAAAGAATGAAAGAAAGAGAGAAAGAGAAAAAGAAAGAAAGAAAGAGAGAGAGAGAGAGAGAGAGAGAGAGAGAGAGAGAGAGAGAGAGAGAGAGAGAGAGAGAGAGAGAGAGAGAAAGAGAAACAAACAAACAAACAAAACAAACAAAACAAACAAAGAAATATTTTTATTTATTTTAAAAAACTTTGCACCAATCCATTTTTCTTGCTGTCGACAATGTCATATTTTCGGCACACAATGACTAGTACCACAATTTGCAGTCATTGCAGTGATAAAATTAGAACCCTGCTGTGTAACTGCAGATTTATAATTCAACCAGGAAAGGAAAGGAATATTTGCTCAATGACAACTTAAAATCTTGATACTTGGCTGGGGTGTCATTAAACAAACTATACATGTACATTTGCTGATACCATCAATGCACTATGATGTTATGAAAACACAGTCGGGCTTGGTGTCAGTACACACTCCGAGTAGGTCCACTGGTCTCTCCAGTATTCAGGAATGGGATGGAAGGAACTGGTAGAGCTGGTTCCACTTATAGGAAGGGATGGCACCTAAGATTTGCAGCGTACAAGTACTTTGAAAATGTCTTGTAAACAACGATGAACCTGATTATTCTGGTAGTTCAAGACGATGATATGACTTGTGATTTTGTATGGTGGCCTAAATAAACGGATGGCAGATATTACTATCGCTGCCAATGGATGGTGGGCGTATTGGAAATTAGTCTTAAGTGATGGCAGGCCCGCCATCGCTTATGATATGTAGCGAGACATCTCTGGTCTATTAGCATTGGTGATATTTACTCAGTGTCGGACTTTCTGCTCGCTATTATAGTCCGACAATGTCAGCAGTATACATCTTTTATAAAAACAACATATATATATATATATATAACTACATATAACTAGCACTCAGGGCTTCCAGAATTTGTACAAAATCCACTAGCACTCAAAATCCACTAGCACTCAAAATCCACTAGCACTCAAAATCCACTAGCACTCAAAATCCACTAGCACTCAAAATCCACTAGCACTCAAAATCCACTAGCCATAGGATCAATGATTATTAGCCCTACTTTACTCAACACAATTTTACTAACACTTAGTAATAATTGGATGTGTTACCTAAAGAGGGATCTAGGGATTAAAAACACTAAGATTGGGTGGTGGGGGTTACCTAAAGAGGGATCTAGGGATTAAAAACACTAAGATTGGGTGGTGGGGGTTACCTAAAGAGGGATCTAGGGATTAAAAACACTAAGATTGGGTGGTGGGGTTACCTAAAGAGGGATCTAGGGATTAAAAACACTAAGATTGGGTGGTGGGGTTACCTAAAGAGGGATCTAGGGATTAAAAACACTAAGATTGGGTGGTGGGGGTTACCTAAAGAGGCATCTAGGGATTAAAAACACTAAGATTGGGTGGTGGGGGTTACCTAAAGAGGCATCTAGGGATTAAAAACACTAAGATTGGGTGGTGGGGGTTACCTAAAGAGGCATCTAGGGATTAAAAACACTAAGATTGGGTGGTGGGGGTTACCTAAAGAGGCATCTAGGGATTAAAAACACTAAGATTGGGTGGTGGGGGTTACCTAAAGAGGCATCTAGGGATTAAAAACACTAAGATTGGGTGGTGGGGGTTACCTAAAGAGGCATCTAGGGATTAAAAACACTAAGATTGGGTGGTGGGGGTTACCTAAAGAGGCATCTAGGGATTAAAAACACTAAGATTGGGTGGTGGGGGTTACCTAAAGAGGCATCTAGGGATTAAAAACACTAAGATTGGGTGGTGGGGGTTACCTAAAGAGGCATCTAGGGATTAAAAACACTAAGATTGGGTGGTGGGGGTTACCTAAAGAGGGATCTAGGGATTAAAAACACTAAGATTGGGTGGTGGGGGTTACCTAAAGAGGGATCTAGGGATTAAAAACACTAAGATTGGGTGGTGGGGGTTACCTAAAGAGGGATCTAGGGATTAAAAACACTAAGATTGGGTGGTGGGGTTACCTAAAGAGGGATCTAGGGATTAAAAACACTAAGATTGGGTGGTGGGTTACCTAAAGAGGGATCTAGGGATTAAAAACACTAAGATTGGGTGGTGGGGGTTACCTAAAGAGGCATCTAGGGATTAAAAACACTAAGATTGGGTGGTGGGGGTTACCTAAAGAGGCATCTAGGGATTAAAAACACTAAGATTGGGTGGTGGGGGTTACCTAAAGAGGCATCTAGGGATTAAAAACACCAAGATTGGGTGGTGGGGGTTACCTAAAGAGGCATCTAGGGATTAAAAACACTAAGATTGGGTGGTGGGGGTTACCTAAAGAGGCATCTAGGGATTAAAAACACTAAGATTGGGTGGTGGGGGTTACCTAAAGAGGCATCTAGGGATTAAAAACACTAAGATTGGGTGGTGGGGGTTACCTAAAGAGGCATCTAGGGATTAAAAACACTAAGATTGGGTGGTGGGGGTTACCTAAAGAGGCATCTAGGGATTAAAAACACTAAGATTGGGTGGTGGGGGTTACCTAAAGAGGCATCTAGGGATTAAAAACACTAAGATTGGGTGGTGGGGGTTACCTAAAGAGGCATCTAGGGATTAAAAACACTAAGATTGGGTGGTGGGGGTTACCTAAAGAGGCATCTAGGGATTAAAAACACTAAGATTGGGTGGTGGGGTTACCTAAAGAGGCATCTAGGGATTAATAAACACTAAGATTGGGTGGTGGGGGTTACCTAAAGAGGCATCTAGGGATTAAAAACACTAAGATTGGGTGGTGGGGTTACCTAAAGAGGCATCTAGGGATTAAAAACACTAAGATTGGGTGGTGGGGGTTACCTAAAGAGGCATCTAGGGATTAAAAACACTAAGATTGGGTGGTGGGGGTTACCTAAAGAGGCATCTAGGGATTAAAAACACCAAGATTGGGTGGTGGGGGTTACCTAAAGAGGCATCTAGGGATTAAAAACACCAAGATTGGGTGGTGGGGGTTACCTAAAGAGGCATCTAGGGATAAAAACACTAAGATTGGGTGGTGGGGGTTACCTAAAGAGGCATCTAGGGATTAAAAACACTAAGATTGGGTGGTGGGGGTTACCTAAAGAGGCATCTAGGGATTAAAAACACTAAGATTGGGTGGTGGGGTTACCTAAAGAGGCATCTAGGGATTAAAAACACTAAGATTGGGTGGTGGGGGTTACCTAAAGAGGCATCTAGGGATTAAAAACACTAAGATTGGGTGGTGGGGGTACCTAAAGAGGCATCTAGGGATTAAAAACACTAAGATTGGGTGGTGGGGGTTACCTAAAGAGGCATCTAGGGATTAAAAACACTAAGATTGGGTGGTGGGGGTTACCTAAAGAGGCATCTAGGGATTAAAAACACTAAGATTGGGTGGTGGGGTTACCTAAAGAGGGATCTAGGGATTAAAAACACTAAGATTGGGTGGTGGGGGTTACCTAAAGAGGGATCTAGGGATTAAAAACACTAAGATTGGGTGGTGGGGGTTACCTAAAGAGGCATCTAGGGATTAAAAACACTAAGATTGGGTGGTGGGGGTTACCTAAAGAGGGATCTAGGGATTAAAAACACTACGATTGGGTGGTGGGGGTTACCTAAAGACGCATCTAGGGATTAAAAACACTAAGATTGGGTGGTGGGGGTTACCTAAAGAGGCATCTAGGGATTAAAAACACTAAGATTGGGTGGTGGGGGTTACCTAAAGAGGCATCTAGGGATTAAAAACACTAAGATTGGGTGGTGGGGGTTACCTAAAGAGGCATCTAGGGATTAAAAACACTAAGATTGGGTGGTGGGGGTTACCTAAAGATGGATCTAGGGATTAAAAATACTAAGATTGGGTGGTGGGGGTTACCTAAAGATGGATCTAGGGATTAAAAACACTAAGATTGGGTGGTGGGGGTTACCTAAAAAGGCATCTAGGGATTAAAAACACTAAGATTGGGTGGTGGGGGTTACCTAAAGAGGCATCTAGGGATTAAAAACACTAAGATTGGGTGGTGGGGGTGACCTAAAGAGGGATCTAGGGATTAAAAACACTAAGATTGCCGTGTTAGCAGGATATTCATAGTTACAAAATAGACTTAAATGCAGCATAATTTGACAACTTTTTTTTCACTAGCTGTCGGGCATGCAATAGTAGTTATTTACTAGCCCAACATTAAATAATCACTAGCCATGGGAGTGGGACTACACTAATCTAGAAGTCCTGTAGTACCATCAATGGACTATGGTGTTACGAATCCACAGCCTTGCTTTCCGTTAGTATACACTCAGAGTGGGCCACATATTAAGTCTACATGTATACATTTTAGCTTTGCTAACAAGTACCATTGGGTTACAAAACCACAGCCTTGCTTTCTGTCATCATACACTTAGACCAGCCTCGGTGGCGTAGTGGTTAGGCCATCAGTCTACAGGCTGGTAGGTACTGGGTTCGGATCCCAGTCGAGGCATGGGATTTTTAATCCAGATACCTACTCCAAACTCTGAGTGAGTGCTCCGCAAGGCTCAATGGGTAGGTGTAAACCACTTGCACTGACCAGTGATCCATAACTGGTTCAACAAAGGCCATGGTTTGTGCTATCCTGCCTGTGGGAAGCACAAATAAAAGATCCCTTGCTGCCTGTCATAAAAGAGTAGCCTATGTAGCAACAGCGGGTTTCCTCTAAAAATCTGTGTGGTCCTTAACCATATGTCTGACGCCATATAACCGTAAATAAAATGTGTTGAGTGCGCCATTAAATAAAACATTTCTTTCTTTCATACACTTAAGAGTACTTAGGTCTATTAGCATTGGTGTTATTTACTCAGTATTGGACTTTCTAAATAATAGTCTGATAATGTTGGCGATATACGTCATTTAAAAAAAACACTGTAGCTTTGCTAACTGAGAGAGCGAGAGAGAGAGAAAGAGAGAGAGAGAGAGAGTGAGAGAGAGAGAGAGAGAGAGAGAGAGAGAGAGAGAGAGAGAGAGAGAGAGAGAGAGAGAGAGAGAGAGAGAGAGAGAGAGAGACAGACAGACAGAGAGAGAGAGAGAGAGAGAGAGAGAGAGAGAGAGAGAGAGAGAGACAGAGAGAGAGAGAGAGACAGAGAGAGAGAGAGACAGTGAGAGAGAGAGAGAGAGAGAAAGAGAGAGAGAGAGAGAGACAGTGAGAGAGAGAGAGAGAGAGAGAGAGCTCTAGATAGAGAGAGAGAGAGAGAGAGAGAGAGAGAGAGAGAGAGACAGAGACAGACAGACAGACAGACAGACAGAGACAGAGACAGAGAGGCAGTACAATTCATGCATTACGGTGTTACAACACACAGCCTTGATTTATGTCAGTGTATATATGTATACACTATGAGTAGGTCTATTAGCATTTGTGTTATTTACTCAGTGTTGGACTTTCTGCTGGCTATTATAGAGTCCGACAATGTCAACGGTATACTACGATTCAGTATGAATAACTCGGCTGCCGGGCCGCTTGTCAAGAGTCTATTGTGGCTTTGTACTCTGAACAGATTCTTGTTGAAACTGCTCTCACAGGTCGACATAAATTATTAACACAGATTGAGAGCTGGGTACTTGAAATAACATTTCGATGGCTGCGATCAGAGGACATTTCTCAGCTGGGAAGTGGGTGCAGGACAGACAGACATGAATAAATGAGTGTTTGATGTCACCTCAGTTAATTGTTGAAACATGTTCAATGTGATGGAAAAAAAACTAACAAAAAAAAAGAAGGAAGGAAAGAAATGTTTTATTTAACGATGCACTCAACACATTTTAATTACAGTTATATGTACGCCGGACATATAAGGGGCATATTCACAGTGGTAAAGCACTTGCTTAATGCGTGGTTGCTTTAGGATCGATCCCCGTCATTGGGCCCACTGGGTTAATTCTCGTTCCAGCCAGTGCACCACGACTGGTATTTTTATGGTCATGGTATGTGCTATCCTGTCTGTGGGATGATGCATATAAAAAAATCCCTTACTAATAATGAAAGAATGTAGCGGGTTTTTTCTCTAAGACTATGTCAAAATAGCTGATGATTAATAAACCAATGTGCTCTAGTGGTGTCATTAAACAAAACAAACTTTAACTTTTAAATGGCCACATATAGATATAATAGGAGAGGAAATCTGCTGTCACCATGCCATAGACTACATTTTTTATTATTATAGCAGCAAGGAATCTTTTAAACGCAGCATTTCACAATGTTGATAGTACATACCATGCACGGCCTCTGTTACACCAGTTGGGCCCACCAACAGGGATTGAGTTTAGATTGACCATGCATAAAGCGAGTGCTTTACAACTGGGCTATGTCTCGTTCCTCACCCAACCTCACCCCAAAAGGAAGAAAAAGATGTCAAACTGCAGCAATTTGGTAACAAAGTTCATGAATATATACTCTTCAAAAAAAGAAACGCAAAAGGGTACAAATGGGTTATAACTCCGATTTTATGTTTCCTACCGGTTCATGCTTTGTGAATATAAGGTCATTGCATGTCCCAAACACATTCCCACGGTTACATTCGATAAAACGCAGCTACTGTACAATAAAGTTCCAAAATGTGAATATTCGCAAAAACGCAGCCACATGCACACCATGTCACCACTGCACGTGCGTTGTCTGCACGTGCAACATGAACACCGACAGTATAAAAGTGCAGGGTGTTCGCTTGCCTGGCCTCTGTATCTGGCCGACAGTTGACAATCCAGGACATGCCACGTCTCAGTGAACCGCAGAGAAACAATGCCATCGGCCGACTAGACGCAGGCGAATCCAGAAACGGCCGTTGCCAGGGCATTCCATGTGTCCCCAAGCACCATCTCCAGACTGTGGGACCGTTACCAGCAACATGGATCAACACGTGACCTCCCTAGATCGGTCGACCACGGGTCACTACCCCCGGGCAGGACCGCTACATCCGGGTACGCCACCTTCGGGAACGATTGACTACTGCCACCTCCACAGCCGCAGCAATACCAGGTTTGCGCAGGATATCCGACCAGACCGTACGGAACCGCCTACGTGAGGTAGGAATTCGTGCCAGACGTCCAGTTCGAGGTGTCATCTTAACACCACAACACCGTCGACTCCGACTGCAGTGGTGCCAGATTCATCGACAATGGCCTCAACTGCGATGGAGACAGGTGTGGTTCAGTGCCGAGTCCCGATTTCTGCTCCGACGTCATGATGGAAGATGTCGCGTGTATAGGCGTCGTGGTGAACGTTATGCGGCAAACTGCGTGCAGGAAGTGGACAGATTCGGCGGGGTAGTGTCATGGTGTGGGCAGCCATCTCACACACTGGCAGAACTGACCTGGTCCACGTGCAGGGCAACCTGAATGCACAGGGCTACATTGACCAGATCCTCCGGCCACACATCGTTCCAGTTATGGCCAACACCAACGCAGTGTTCCAACATGACAACGCCAGGCCTCACACAGCACGTCTCACAACGGCTTTCCTACAGAACAACAACATTAATGTCCTTCCTTGGCCATCGATATCGCCGGATTTGAACCCAATTGAGCATCTATGGGACGAGTTGGACCGACGCCTCCGACAGCGACAACCACAGCCCCAGACCCTGCCCGAGCTGGCAGCAGCCTTGCAGGCCGAGTGGGCCACCATCCCCCGGGACGTCATCCGTACTCTGGTTGCTTCAATGGGCAGGCGGTGCCAGGCAGTTGTCAACACACGCGTAGGCCACACCCGGTATTGACTCCAGATGACCTTGACCTTGGTGGTGTGTCCTATCACTTACTCACAATGGACTAGAGTGAATTGTGAACAATCCTGCAACATTTGGTAATTATCGGACTCACCATTCAATAATTAAATCAATTCTCCAAATGTTACGACAATGTGGTTTTGCGTTTCTTCTTTTGAAGAGTATATATGTGTATGGTTATTTATACACCTGATTGAAACAGACAAAAGTAGGAAACATTTGAAGAGTTCAGGCGCAAAACGCGATATATCCATTTTTAATTTTCAGTAAAAATGGGTTTTTTAATTGGCGTATATCACGTTTTGATAATTTAAAAAACGGGATTTACCCAATACAATTTCATAAGGATCAATCACGTTTTGCAACAAATCAGCGGGCCTACGATTAGCCCTTACTGACATACAATAATGGCTTTAACTAAAAACTAGAAAGAAAATGGTTTATATCGCGTTTTGCGCCTGAACTCTTCATTTGTTTTCTTTAACAACACCACCGGAGCACATTGATGAATTAATCATTCGCTATTGGATGTCACACATTTGGTTATTCTTACTCGTAATCATCAGAGGAAACCCGCAACATTTTTCCTAATGTAGCAAGGGATCTTTCATATATGAAGAATTTCATCGCAAAATGCGATAAACGCCACTATACACACCCAATCCTAATTTTTTTTTATTCCAAACCACCATAAACACTAAGCCAGTTTCTCTGCAATCTGCAACATATCCTCAAAACTGAATTTGAACTTGTGTTTGTCTATGTATGAATAGTGTCTGAGCGGTGTTCGCACAATGGTTTTTAACATGGCGTTTATCGCATTTTGCGATGAAACTCTTCATATGCACTTTTCCACAGACAGGAAAGCACATACCACAGCCTTTGTCCAGTTGTGGGGCACTGGTTGGAACGAGAGAAAAAAGAACAATCGGTTGAATGGGTCCAACGAGGTGGTTTAATCCTGCGACGCAAGCACCTTAAGCGAGCACTCAACCCACTGAACTAAATCCAGCCATGACAAACTGAGGAAGCCCATTGCCACCACTTACGGACTTCAAAAGAAGAATGGAATTTTTATAAGAACTTTCCCATAAACAGTACAGTACAAACAAGCCGATATATCTACTGATTTTTGTGAGGTTTCTAACTAACTGTAAGCAGGAATAGTAGTTGGCTGTAAATCTACTGAACACCGTGAGATAAGTAAACGTAAACATTAGATGTAGCTGGGTGACAGTAGCCACTGAAAGTCACCACATGTCAACTGTTAAAGGGACAGACCCTAGTTTGTAAACATTAGATGTAGCTGGGTGACAGTAGCCACTGAAAGTCACCACATGTCAACTGTTAAAGGGACAGACCCTAGTTTGTAAACATTAGAAGTAGCTGGGTGACAGTAGCCACTGAAAGTCACCACATGTCAACTGTTAAAGGGACAGACCCTAGTTTGTAAACATTAGAAGTAGCTGGGTGACAGTAGCCACTGAAAGTCACCACATGTCAACTGTTAAAGGGACAGACCCTAGTTTGTAAACATTAGAAGTAGCTGGGTGACAGTAGCCACTGAAAATCACCACATGTCAACTGTTAAAGGACAGACCCTAGTTTGTAAACATTAGATGTAGCTGGGTGACAGTAGCCACTGAAAGTCACCACATGTCAACTGTTAAAGGGACAGACCCTAGTTTGTAAACATTAGAAGTAGCTGGGTGACAGTAGCCACTGAAAGTCACCACATGTCAACTGTTAAAGGGACAGACCCTAGTTTGTAAACATTAGAAGTAGCTGGGTGACAGTAGCCACTGAAAGTCACCACATGTCAACTGTTAAAGGGACAGACCCTAGTTTGTAAACATTAGATGTAGCTGGGTGACAGTAGCCACTGAAAGTCACCACATGTCAACTGTTAAAGGGACAGACCCTAGTTTGTAAACATTAGAAGTAGCTGGGTGACAGTAGCCACTGAAAGTCACCACATGTCAACTGTTAAAGGGACAGACCCTAGTTTGTAAACATTAGAAGTAGCTGGGTGACAGTAGCCACTGAAAGTCACCACATGTCAACTGTTAAAGGGACAGACCCTAGTTTGTAAACATTAGATGTAGCTGGGTGACAGTAGCCACTGAAAGTCACCACATGTCAACTGTTAAAGGGACAGACCCTAGTTTGTAAACATTAGAAGTAGCTGGGTGACAGTAGCCACTGAAAGTCACCACATGTCAACTGTTAAAGGGACAGACCCTAGTTTGTAAACATTAGAAGTAGCTGGGTGACAGTAGCCACTGAAAGTCACCACATGTCAACTGTTAAAGGGACAGACCCTAGTTTGTAAACATTAGAAGTAGCTGGGTGACAGTAGCCACTGAAAGTCACCACATGTCAACTGTTAAAGGGACAGACCCTAGTTTGTAAACATTAGATGTAGCTGGGTGACAGTAGCCACTGAAAGTCACCACATGTCAACTGTTAAAGGGACAGACCCTAGTTTGTAAACATTAGAAGTAGCTGGGTGACAGTAGCCACTGAAAGTCACCACATGTCAACTGTTAAAGGGACAGACCCTAGTTTGTAAACATTAGAAGTAGCTGGGTGACAGTAGCCACTGAAAGTCACCACATGTCAACTGTTAAAGGGACAGACCCTAGTTTGTAAACATTAAGGCGTATTTTTCACTCAGACCCTAGTTTCAACCACTAAAAATTGACAATAAATTTGGTTAATTTACATACTTGTAAGAATTATGGATACAACAGAGTGAAACAAGAGTCTGTGATGTTGAAATACCCTTTAAAATAGACTAAACCGCGACTCTGTAACCGATACTTCTCAGACGCATGTGCATTTTTAAAAATATGAAAAATGCATTTAGTGGAATTACAAACACCAGGATGACCAGAAACACTTTGGTTGTACGGAAATCAATAATCTAAACAATAAAATACAAGTAATGTTTGATTTCAGTGATCATAAACGACTCAATAGTGAAAAACATGCCTTAGTGTTTAAAAACTAGGGAATGTCCCTTTAAAGAACTGTCTGAATAACATGAAAATCAATGATTTTTTGATTTTTTAAAAACTAAAATAAATATTGGAATTTGTTGGTTCTCTAATGAAACTCAAGTCGCTGTTTGTCCAAACAGCGTGTCAAACACTTTATCTGGTATGGTGGCATAACAATTTTAGAAACAGATGACTCCAAACTGAACTTTCTACAGATCAAACACACTTACATGCAAAGTAATCAGGATATAGTTAAAGTTTGTTTTGTAGCACATTGATTTTATCAGCTATTGAATGTCAAACATTTGGTAATTCTGACATATAGTCTGAGAGAGGAAACCTGCTACATTTTTCCATTGGTAGCAAGGGTTCTTTTATATGCATCATCCCAAAGACAGGATAGCACATACCACACACTTTGATATACCATTTGTTGTGTACTAGGTGGAACAAGAAATAGCACAATGGGCCCACCGACGGGGATCAATCCTAAACTGACCACACATCAAGTGCAGGATATAGAGAGATTGTAACAGGCTTGATAGTAAAGTGGTTAGACCACAGGGCTCCATGGATGGACATAAAGAGATTGTAACAGGACCTCATCACCAACTCAGCTATATGACTAAGTGTACAAACCTCTTTCTCATTTTTTCTGGACAGACCACAAAGTATTATTAAATTGGATGGATGGATGAATGGATGGATGGATGGACACATCAATGCTTAGGCAGATGGATTGGATGGATGGATGGATGGATGGATGGATGAATGGAGGGATGGATGAATGGATGGATGGATGGTTGGATACATCAATGCTTAGGTGGATGGATGGATGGATGGATGGATAGACACATCAATGCCTAGATGGATGGATGGATGGAGGGTGGATGGGAGGATGGATGGTTGGATACATCAATGCTTAGGTGGATGGATGGATGAATGGATGGATGGATGGATGGACACATCAATGCCTAGATGGATGGATGGATGCAGGGTGGATGGGTGGATGGATGGATAGATGGATGGACACATCAATGTTTAGGTAGATAGATGGATGGAAGGATGGATGGATGGACAGAAGGACCAATAGATGGGTAGATGGATGGATGGATGGATGGATGGATGGACACATCAATGCCTAGATGGATGGATGGATGGATGGATGGATGGATGGACACATCAATGCTTAGGCAGATGGATTGGATGGATGGATGGATGGATGGATGGATGGATGGATGAATGGATGGATGGATGAATGGAGGGATGGATGAATGGATGGATGGATGGATGGTTGGATACATCAATGCTTAGGTTGATGGATGGATGGATGGATGGATAGACACATCAATGCCTAGATGGATGGATGGATGGAGGGTGGATGGGTGGATGGGTGGATGGATGGATGGACACATCAATGCTTAGGTAGATGGATGGATGGAAGGATGGATGGATGGATGGACAGAAGGACCAATAGATGGGTAGATGGATGGATGGATGGATGGATGGACACATCAATGCCTAGATGGATGGATGGATGGATGGATGGATGGATGGATGGACACATCAATGCTTAGGCAGATGGATTGGATGGATGGATGGATGGATGTATGGATGGATGAATGGATGGATGGATGAATGGAGGGATGGATGAATGGATGGATGGATGGTTGGATACATCAATGCTTAGGTTGATGGATGGATGGATGGATGGATAGACACATCAATGCCTAGATGGATGGATAGTTGGAGGGTGGATGGGTGGATGGGTGGATGGATGGATGGACACATCAATGCTTAGGTAGATGGATGGATGGAAGGATGGATGGATGGACAGAAGGACCAATAGATGGGTAGATGGATGGATGGATGGATGGATGGATGGATGGACACATCAATGCTTAGGTAGATGGATGGATGGATGGATGGATGGATGGATGGATGGATGGATGGATATACCAGTCGTGGTGCACTGGCTGGAACGAGAAATAGACCAATGGACCCACCGACGGGGATCGATCCTAGACCAACCGCACATCAAGCGAGCTCTTTACCAATGGGCTATATCCCAACCAGGGTATTTTACAAGCTATCCCCGTTCTCATCTGAATAATTAACAGACTGTTCGCTAATTAACATGCTGATCGTTGACCGACACAGAGTGACTAGAGATCAACACATAATAGGAGGGCTGCGACATCAAGTACATGCGGAGAATACAAAGTTGAGCTACAGATACGTTCAGTAGAGGCTTTTAGACCATACCAAGTTGAGGCAACATTGTGACAAAAATATTTAGGTTGATGTATACGACACCACTGGAGCACATTGATTAATTAATCATCGGCTATTGGATGTCAAACATTTGGTATTTCTGACATGTAGTCATCAGAGGAAACCTGCTACATTTTTCTTAATGCAGCAAGGGATCTTTTATATGCACTTTCCCCACAGACAGAAACAAATATACCACGGCCTTTGTCCAGTTGTGGTGCACTGGTTAGAACGAGAGAAAAAACCAATCAGCTGAATGGATCCACCGAGGTGGTTTGATCCTGCGATGCAAGCACCTCAAGCAAACACTCAACCGACTGAGATAAATCCTGCCCCAGTTTCCATGAAATACACACATTATTACGCTATTAATGAATTAAATTTCCCCTACAATGCTATGTGTTCACTTATTGTTTTTTCCTCGGTATAATGAAACATTTCTTTTAAAAACTTATCACTTTATTCAGGTTACAGTCAGGGCTAGCTCTAGGACTCGCCAAATTCGCCAGTTGCGAATTTTGAAAGCAGTTGGCAAATTTTATTTTAGTTTGGCGAAATAATTTCATGTAATAACTGACATTTTTTTCAGAAAATAACTGTTTAATAGACAATTTGGCGAAATGTTTTGCTCATCCAGAACTAGCCCTGACAGTATTCCATATAATACTATTTTAATAGTCCATACTTTTATCACAAAATGCACTATTTTGTTTTATCTCATAAATTGATCAGCAATAAATATTAATTAATCAGCCAAAACAACAACTGTCACTCATTATAAATAATGACACTTGTCATAAATAATCAAAATTTTCCATTGAACTATAATCTTCTTCAGCCTTTAATCATCTTAATATCTTGTGCACATGTTGCACTCGGCAAACAGCTCAAATAATTTCTCGGTGTCTGCTCTAAATTACCCTTTTTTTTCTTCTGGTTTTTTTTTTTCCCCCCATATAACATGACTAATCCGTAATCCCGTCTGTCATTGGCCAATCCTTTGTGAGTGGATCTGTAAACTTCCCTCTGATCAATGCTGATTGGTTAAACTCATTGTACTAAATCGAGAACTGGCTCCAGGGTGTCTGATAGCTACAATGAACCGACATCGGAGATAATCACCTTCCGTGAACTTGGTGGGGACATGATCTGCAGTTTAAACAATGGACAAGCGTAAATTTACCCGCTACACTGCAACACCCAAAGTGTAAATCTATAACACAACTTATTCACAGGGGTAACACAGCGTGGACATGTGTAGAAGGAAGGAAGGAAATCTTTTATTTAACGATGCACTCAACATATTTTATTTACGGTTATATGGCGCCAGACATATGGTTCAGGACCACACAGATATTAAGAACGAGAAATAGCCCAACGTGTCCACCGACGGGGATCAATCCTAGACCGACCGCACATCAAGAGAGCACCTTACCACTGGGCTACATCCCACCCCCCTAATCAGAGAGGAAACCTGCTTTAAAAAAAAAAAAAAAAAAAAAACAAAAAGTATTCTGGAACTTTGGCTTCTAGAATATTTATAAAATCAACTAGCCATGGGATCGGTGATTTAAAAAAGTTCATTAGCCACAGTTAAAAACTCACTAGTCCTACTTCTCTTTAACTTGATAAAATTTTACTAAATAATAGTAATAATCAGATATGTCACCTAAAGAGGGAGATGCAGCTTAAAAACACTGACATTGGGGGTTGGGGTGGGGGGGCAGAATATTCATATTTACAAAATAACTCAACTGCAACATTTGACCAAAAATGTTCACTAGCCGTTGGGCATGGCAATAGTAGTTATTTACTAGCCCAACATTGAATATCACTAGCCATGGGAGTGGGGCTATCATAATCTAGAAGCTCTGCTAGCCATCGGGCATGGCAATAGTAGTTATTTACTAGCCCAACATACATGTAGAATATCACTAGCCATGGGAGTGGGGCTACCATAATCTAGAAGCTCTGCTAGCCGTCGGGCATGGCAATAGTAGTTATTTACTAGCCCAACATACATGTAGAATATCACTAGCCATGGGAGTGGGGCTACCATAATCTAGAAGCTCTGCTAGCCGTCAGGCATGACAATAGTAGTTATTCACTAGCCCAACATACATGTAGAATATCACTAGCCATGGGAGTGGGGCTACCATAATCTAGAAGCCCTGACCTACTTTTTGTTTTTTCTTTGAAATATTGTCCCCTGAAGCACACAGACATAAGTTGAATATATACAGTTGAATCACATTGGCTTGAACCCCAGTGGTGCTTGAGAAAGTGTTCAACCCATTGGGTAGTTCGACCTGACCATTTGGTCAACACTGTGTAAGTGGAACTCAGGACTTTGTTTTTGGTTTGAGCGTTGCAGTGTATTCGACCCTTCCGAGTTCCACCCAACGAGATTCTACTCTACCTATAGATTTTGTTTTACAGTAGTAGTGTTTGAAACAAGCTATCGGTTACCAATTTGTCTAAGAAGTTCCCCAACAGCTGGAGTATTCATCTCACGATGATAACAACAGAGCTCCAGAGTTCTACGACTAAACACAACAGAAACCGCAAGACAAGATACAGATGAAAAACTATTTACAACCTCGCTAGATAAAACGAGAGCCAAGATTCTACAAGATGAGGCCTTTCATATCGATTCTCATTCCTCCTCTGCTAATGGTGTAGATGAGCTTGTGAATGAGTCACATGAAATATGAAATTGGAAAATTAAAAAGGAAAGGAATGAAATGTTTTATTTAACGACGCACTCAACACATTTCATTTACGGTGTCAGACATAAAGACCATGCACATAGATATTGAGAGAAAAAGAAAAAGAAAGAAATGTTTTATTTAACGGCGCACTCGAGTCAACACATTTTATTAACGGTTAAATATGGCATCACCGATATTGAGAGAGGAAACCCGCTATCGTCACTTCTATGGGCTACTCTTTTCGATTAGCAGCAAGGGAAGGAAAATTTAAAAAGATGAATGGTTCATCATTTCGGGGGTGGGTGCTCGCTTGATGCGCGGTCGGCCAGTTCACCACAACAGGTATATCAAAGGTCGTGGTATGTGCTATCCTGTCTTAATTTTAGAATGTAATTGTTCACCACATAACCGACTGGTAGTTCTCGTGATTTTAAAGTTGCGTAACCAAACTGAACAACAGTTCTCGTGAAATATTGTGCCCTGATTATGTAAAACCACAGTGTAATTTAAGACCCAAATACTTCTACCCTAATACTTCTGCATGTGCTAAACTTAAAGAAAGAAAGAAATATTTTATTTAACGACACACTCAACACATTACGGTTATATGGCATCAGTCATATGGTTAAGCACCACACAGATATTGAGAGGAAACCCGCTGTCGCCACTTCATGAGTTATTCTTTTCAATTATGGGCTACTCTTTTCAATTAGCAGCAAGGGATCTTTTATATGCACCATCCCACAGACAGGGTAGTACATACCATGGCCTTTGATATACCAGTCATGGTGCACTGGCTGGAACGAGAAATAGCCCAATGGGACCACCGATGGTGCTAAACTGAGTTAACTTCAATCTGTCTCTTTCTTCACAATGAGTGACAAGAAATATCAAAATGAAAGTTAAAATGGATGGATGCCTAATTGCATGGGTCCCTCGAGTTATGCCTCTGTATGACACAGATACCTCAGTGAAGCAGAATTGGACTTGGCTAATAATTGGATGGGTGATCATCTGGGAATATTGACAATGAGTCATGTAAAAAATTAAATTTAAAATGAGCTGGATCGATATTTAATAGATATAAAAACAGTTAATTAACTGTGACTTGTGTGTGTGAGAGAGATAATGTGTGAGTGTATATGTGTGCGTGCGTGCATGCGTGCGTGCGTGTGTGTGTGTGTATGTATGTATGTATATTATATATATATAATATTACATAAAACATCACAACCAACAGTTCAGTAAGTTAATGACATGTTTTCGATTAGCAGCAAGGGATATTTTATATGCATCATCCCATAGACAGGGTAGTACATACCACGGCCTTTGATACACCAGTCGTGGTGCACTGGCTGGAACGGGAAACAGCCCAATGGGAGCGCTGTACAACTGGGCTACATCTTGCCTCTCATTGAGACAGGTTAATTACTCATTTTATCATCTGTAGTAGATTACCGGCCTCGGTGGTGTCGTGGCAGGCCATCGGTCTACAGGCTGGTAGGTACTGGGTTCGGATCCCAGTCGAGGCATGGGATTTTTAATCAAGATACCGACCCCAAACCCTGAGTGAGTGCTCCGCAAGGCTCAATGGGTAGGTGTAAACCACTTGCACTGACCAGTGATCCATAACTGGTTCAACAAAGGCCATGGTTTTTGCTATCCTGCCTGTGGGAAGCGCAAATAAAAGATCCCTTGCTGCCTGTCGAAAAAAGAGTAGCCTATGTGGCGACAGCGGGTTTCCTCTTCAAAACAGTGTCATAATGACCATATGTTTGACGTCCAATAGCCGATGATAAGATAAAAAATCAATGTGCTCTAGTGGCGTCGTTAAATAAAACAAACTTTACTGTAGTAGATTCAAAAGTAGTCTAAAATTAGCAGGTTAATGCATAGAAAAATTATTGTGAGAACAGACATTACAGGGGACAATATTTAAAAATCTCAGGTAACTGGAAACCCGTTCACATGAGTTTTACTTAGGTAACCGATTATTCAGTTACGTGAATATACTTCTCATAACCCTTGAGTTAGGACTACCTAATCCTAACACACTTGAACTACAATTCTGTGATACATTTGTGGTTCAAAAACATAAACTGATTTTCATTTTCATTACTGATATATAGTACTTTTAATTTTAGAATGTAATATTTCACTACTTAACCGATTGGCAGTTCTCGTGATTTTAATGTTGCGTAACAGACACGCGAACAGAACAACGGTTCTCGTGAAATATTGTGTCCTGCATTAGACCACTAACTGAATATACTGAAATTGTAAAATACAGTCACATTTCAAGTATGAAAGAAAGAAAGAAAGAAAAAGAAAGAAAGGAAGAAAGAAAGAAAGAAAGGAAAGAAAGAAAGAAAAAGAAAAAGAAAGAAAAAGAAAAAAGAAAGAGAAAGAATGAAAAAGAAAGAAAGAGAGAGAGAGAAAGAAAAAGAAAGAAAGAAAGAAAGAAAGAAAGAAAGAAGATTTCTATGAGTCACTGAAGTTACATACACTAAACAATGTTTTCAAAGCATGGCACTACTGGATTGCTTTCCAAACATTTAACCTTCTACTGTTTTCACACCTTCACATCCATTACATAAAGAGTGTACATGACTGGAGAATCTAAGTGAAACCCGAGACAGAAAAAACAAACATGGCTGCCAGCCCATCTGCCTGTTTAAAACCTGATAATGTCAAGTGGACCCCCTTGGGATCTCTGTGAAGGGTTGGATCTATAAGGAGCTGTGATCTCCATCAGTTTCCTCCTGTCCTGGAAGGAGGAACCGGGCGAGGCCGGTACTTGTGCCCAAGACAGGCGTGCGCTACAACAGCTTGCTCTGAATGTGCACATTAAACTTTTTGGAACTCGAATTGGAATCAGTTTCCGGGGGGTGGGGGGAGACGGGGACGGGGGGGGGGGGGGGACGAACGGGACATAGCCCAGTGGTAAAGCATTCACTTGGCTTGATGCACGGTCGGTCTGGGATCCCCATCGGTGGACCCATTGGGATATTTCTCGTTCCAGCTAGTGCACCACAAGTGGTGTAACAAAGGCTGTGGTATGTACTATCCTGCTTGTGGGATAGTGCAAATAAAAGATCCCTTGCTGCTAATCGAAAAGAGTAGCCCATGAAGTGGCGACAGCGGGTTTCCTTTCAATATTTGTGTGGTCCTTAACCATATGTCTGGCGCCATATAACCGTAAATAAAATGTGTTGAGTGCATCATTAAATAAAACATTTCCTTCCTTCTATCAGTTTCCATTGTATAGACAATATCAAAAGCTGCTTAAAAACTGAACTCATGGCTTCTACAATGTTTACAAAACCCACTAGCCATGGGATCAGTGATTTTTTGTTTTTAAACATTGACTTGCCACAATTAAAAATTCACTAGCCCTACTTTAAGTTAATACAATTTTACTAACAGTAACAATATCACCAAAGAGGGATACAGAGCTTAAAAACACTAAGATTGGGAGATGAGGGTTGGGGCAGGATATTCATATTTACAAAATATACTTAAATGCTGCATTTGACCAACACTAACACTAGCCGACGGGCATGGCGATAATAGTTATTTACTAGCCCAACACTGAATATCACTATAGCTGTGGGAGTGGGGTTAACATAATCTAGAAGCAATGACTGCACCCACCCTAGCTACTGCACCCACCCTAGCTACTGCACCCACCTAGCTACTGCACCCACCCTAGCTACTGCACCCACCCTAGCTAGCTACTGCACCCACCCTAGCTACTGCACTCACTGGCCTTGGTGGTGTCGTGGTTAAGTCATTGGACATAAGGCTGATAGGTAGAGGGTTCTCAGCCCAGTACAGGCTCCCACCCAGAGCAGCTTATAACGACTCAACGGGTGTAAGTCCACTACACCCTCTTCTCTCTCACTAACCTCTAACCAACTGACAACTAACCCACTGTCCTGGACATACAGCCCAGATAGCTGAGGTGTGTGCTGAGGACAGCGTGCTTGAACCTTAATTGGATATAAGCATGAAAATAAGTTGAAATGATAATCTCTGTAAGACTCCGAGAAAGTCTCAAGCTATATATAGAAGTCTTGTCTTGTCTTAAAAAGTTAAAAGTTTGTTTTGTTTAATGACACTACTGGAGCACATAATCATCAGCTAATGGACATCAAACATTTGGTAATTTTGACAGTTTTAGAGAGAAAATCCACTATACTTTTTCCATTAGTAACAATTAAGGGATCTTTAATATGCATCATGCATTCCACAGACAGGATACCACATACCACAGCCTTTGATATACCAGTTGTGGAACATTGGCTGGAACAAGATATATCCCAATCATCAGTATATACGTAACATGTAACTCAAAATTTTTTAAACAGGAATATTATATATATATATATATATAAAAAGGTGTCCATGTGGGACAGGGCTATTCCACCCGAGGGTACATAATGTGATGTCAGAGGCTCGGCAAGCCTCGTCCCTGACAACAAATTAAAAGTATAAACCGAAAATGATAGTATAATTTCATATGACAGCAGGTTTCCTTGTTTTTATGAAATATAAAAAGCATTTCTTGCGTTATTTTGCCGTTTATGTGACGTCACCCAATGTTAATATCAGCTCAAACAACAGAAGTCACGTGGTCATGCAAGACCGATTTATTCCGCATGGGCTGACATCATGGAATATGCCTGTCTTGCGTGGCTAGGGATGGGAGAAATAAACTATTTACAGGTAAAGGTCAAAGATAATTTTAATGGAGACAGTGCACAACAATATACATGTACCAAAAGAGATGGAGCCAAATCACCATAGATATGGTCCATAAAGTTGCAATACATCATGGTACAGGTACAGGTACATGAGGTACACCAGTGTACTTGCCATTACAAATCGTTCAGCTTCTCTCCACTCTAAACAGGAAGTGGTTAATGGCGGCACCACTTCGTTTTATGTGTGATTCTGTCAGTTTTATGATCTCTTTCTAACAGCAATCGAAGAAAGTCAGATAATGTTCAGTGTATACAGCAAACCGAAGACACATATATTGTATACATGTACTTCTAGAAATAGACCGTACATCTAAAAAAAACAAATCTAAGGAAAAGTACCAGATTGTAACTAGAGGGGATACGGTAGAGGGCATACAGAAGGGTAGATTGGTTTGTTTTGTTTCTATGTGTTATCTTGTCTGTGAAATGAAACAAAGAAAGAAATGTTTTATTTAACGACACACTCAACACATTTTATTTACGGTTCTATGGTGTCAGACATATGGTTAAGGACCACACAGATTTTGAGAGGAAACCTGCTGTCGCCACTACATGGGCTACTCTTTCCGATTAGCAGCAAGGGATCTTTTATTTGCGCTTCCCACAGGCAGGACAGCACAAACCATGGCCTTTGTTGAACCAGTTATGGATCACTGGTCGGTGCAAGTGGTTTACACCTACCCATTGAGCCTTGTGGAGCACTCACTCAGGGTTTGGAGTCGGTATTTAAATTAAACATCCCATGCCTCGACTGGGATCCGAACCCAGTACCTACCCCTGTAGACCGATGGCCTGCCACGACGCCACCGAGGCCGGCATATTTCAAAATTACCAAATGGTTGATAGTCAATAGTCAATGATTAATAAATAAATGTGCTATGGTGTTGTCATTAAACAAAAAACCTAAATTTGAAGGTTTTATTACAAGTCCGACATTAATCCTGAGTTTGTGTACAACAAAACCTCTATTAAAAAAGAACTCTCTTTTAAATGTACATTGAACTTTCCATGGACTCCCCTTTAAAAATACATGGTCTGTTTAGGACTGTTTAGGTCTGTTTAGGTTCGATTCCCATTGGTTGGCCCATTGGGCTTTTTCTCATTCCAGCCAGTGCACCATGACTGGTAAATCAAAGGTTGTGGTATGTGTCATCTTGTCTGTGAAATGGTGCATATAAAAGATCCCTTGCTACCAATGGAAAAATGTAGCAGGTTTCCTCTCTAAGACTATATGTCAAAATTACCAAAATGGTTGATATTCAATAGTCAATGATTAATAAATAAATGTGCTCTAGTGACGTCATTAAAAAAAAAAAAAAAAAAAAAAAAAAAAAAGATTTTATTATGAGCTTGACATTAATCCAAAGTTTGTGTACAACAAAACATCTATTCCAAAACAACTCTACCTTCTTCTTTTTTTTAAAGAAGAAACACGCACATCAAATGTCTCATGGACCCTTGAAAAATAGTGGCAATGGCCCGGGCTTTATGGCACAGCATTTTGTATACAACAGCTTGACTATATACTGGAAACCAATGTGATTTAAAGACAACCCGTTACCTTGACTTTTGTCTGCAGGTTGGCATCAGGTATAAACACTTGGTGTTTATTTGTAATAAATCCTTTATCTATAAACACAAAAATCTACCGGCAACATGTGGAAAGATCATCTTGTGGTACATAAAGGAAAGAATCAGGGGTGGCACAGACGGTACAGCCGGTATGGTACTTTTCAAAGAGGTACGGCATGGCATACCACTTTTGTGTGCAAGCTTATTAAATAGCTGGTAACAACATTGTAACAAGCTTGTAACAACCTTGCGACAACCGCGTAACTACCATGTTATGTGCTAGTATTTGGAACCTTTTTACAACCATGCGACTAGCTTGTTGCAAGCTTTTCTTGCACGCTTGCAACTAGGTTGTAGCAAGCTTGCCACACGCTTGTGAATACCTTGCAGCAAGCCTGCAAAATGAAAACATGCTTGCGGGAAGCTAGCGAGTTGAAGATATGCATGCAGCAAGCATGCAGCAATTATTTAAGCCTGCAAAATGAAAATATGCTTGCGGGAAGCTTGCAGAATTACTGACTACCTTACGCAAGCTAAAT
Source organism: Gigantopelta aegis (assembly GCF_016097555.1). Taxonomy (NCBI): domain Eukaryota; kingdom Metazoa; phylum Mollusca; class Gastropoda; order Neomphalida; family Peltospiridae; genus Gigantopelta; species Gigantopelta aegis. The sequence goes on along the minus strand of NC_054703.1, from coordinate 27,530,796 downwards.
GTTAGCTTGAAAATAGCTTGCATTGCTTGTACAATCTTGTAACTACCTTGCGACAACCTTGCCGCAAACATGCATTTTTGTTTGGGTGTGTGTGTTATATTTGTTATATCTGTGGAAATGTCCTTACAATAATTTGAAAGGGGAGTCTGGCAACCACGAGTCGTACCACTATTTTTTACACTGTGCTACCACTGAGAATGGTTGTCTGAATATATATATATTCTATCTATGTGCACCAGAATGGAAGTAAGGAATGTTTTATTAAATGAGGCACACTCAACACATTTTATTTACGGTTATATGGCATCAGACATATGGTTAAGGACCATACAGCTATTGAGAGAGGAATCCCGCTGTCACCACTTCATAGGCTACTCTTTTTGATTAGCTGCAAGGGATCTTTTATATGCACCATCCCACAGACAGGGTAGTACATACCACTGCCTTTGATATACCAGTTGTGGTGCACTGGCTATTGTTTAGAGTATCCATTTCCATACATTCGAAGTGTTTTTGGTCATCCTAGTGTTTTTAAGTACACAAAATGCATTTCTCATATTTTTTAAAACACACGTGCGTCTGAGAGATAACGATTATGGAGTCGAGTTTTAGTCTATTTTTAGAGGATATTTCACTGTTTAAAAGTCACAGACTCGTGTTTCACTCAGTTGTAACTTTATCCAAATGAGTTCCAGGTTTGTAGATTAACTAAACTTAGTGTTAATATGGGCTGAAACTAGGGTCTGTCACCGTAAAAGGAGCTATCACTCTCGATCTCCATCACATACATATATAAAAAAGAAAAAAACATTTAAAAAGAAAAAAAAGAAAAAATCGCCTAAAAACCAACTTTCAGTTCAGGAAAACAAAATCCTCTACAGAAAATTCTTCAGTTCTCCAGCCTACATGTAGGTTCAATGTATATGTAATTACTGAGACGTCGTTTTTCACTTCTTCTTTATTAAATAGTTAAACTTATAGCTTGAAACCAGGTAGAGAACAAACAGGTAAAATAAACCAACTTTCAGCTCAGGAGAAAAAATCCTCTACAGAAAATTCTTCAGTTCCCCAGCCTAAGATCAATATATGTACAGTGTAATTACAGAGACATCATTTTTCACTTCTGTTTTTTTAATGGTTAAACTTACAGCTTGCAACCAGGTACAGAACAAACAGGTAAAATAAACCAACTTTCAGCTCAGGAGAAAAACTCCTCTACAGAAAATTCTTCAGTTCCCCAGCCTAAGTTTTTAAATGGTTAAACTTACGACTTGAAACCAAGTAGAGAAAGTTATCTGTATATCTGGAGATTGTAGGACGAAATGAAGGGAATGTTTGTAAAATCGACACCTCAGCACATTTTAAAAAGTTAAACTGTGGTCTAGCATATGGTAGTTTGATCAGTTGAGAGGTAAAAAAAGTTATAATTTGTTTTGTTTAACGATATCACTAGAGCACATTGATTTAGTAATCATCGGCTATTGGATGTCAAACATTAGGTCAGGTCAGGTCATAGGGTTGTACGTGCACATTCAGAACAAGCTGTTGTAGCGCACGCCTGTCGCTGGCACAAGAGCCGGTCTTGGCCGGCTCCTCCGTCCATGACCGGCTCCTCCGTCCATGACAGGACATTTTCCATTAGTAAGGGATCCTTTATATGCACCATCCCAGACATGGTGGCACATACAACAATCTTTGATATATATACAGTTGTGGTGTACTTGCAGGAAAGAGAAATAACCCAACGGGTCCACCGACAGGGATTGATCCCAGACCGACCTGCACATCAGGCAAGCACTTTACCACCGACCTACATGCTATCCCTCCTGCCCCTGAAGTCAGGTACAGAAGGAAGGAAATGTTTTATTTAATGACGCACTCAACACATTTTATTTACAGTTGTATGGCGTTGGACATATAGTTAAGGACCACACAGATATAGAGAGAGCTACTCTTTTCGATTAGCAGCAAGGGATTTTTTTTATACGCACCATCTCACAGACATGATAGCACATACCACAATCTTTGATATACGGTTATGGTGTACTTGCTGGAATGAGAAATAGCCGAATGGGTCCACCAAAGGGGATCGATCTCAGACCGACCTGCACATCAGGCAAGCACTTTTTCACTGGGCTAGAGATAGAAGGAAATGGTTTATTTAATGACAGATAGAGAAGGTTACACATGTATAGATCTGTTTACCTGGTGAAAAACAGCAAGCCTAAGTAATTGGTGTCAGCATGTAAGTTTCAGTTTGTACATTTTCGGATGTGGTGTATGTTTCCTGGTAATGATACATAAATTTCTGGTATCTGGCACAAGCTGAGGAGTTGATAACAGACGCTATTATACCAATTACCTCTCGGTGTATATTCTAACCAGCTATTATATTAATGTTGGAAATAAGAAATGTATGAATGTATACAACAGATAGGAACTGCCAAGTAGAAGTAGCAACTTCAGTAATTGCTCCTGTTTATAGAAAAGAACATTTGATTTATAATGACACCCACGAATACTGTTTAACCAGCAGTAATTAATTAGGAACACCGCTGTACAGGGCTCCGTTCCACGAAGCAATCTTAGCCCTAAGATGATCTTAGTGCTAATATTGCTTCGTGGAACGGAGCCCAGAATATTAAATCAACAAAAAAAAGACAACTACAGATACAATTTAAATGTAGGTGGCTAACATGAAGGAACTACCACCCTCGGTGATGTCGTGGTTAAGCCATCGGACATAATTGGATGGTAGGTACTGGGTTCGCAACCCGGTACCGGCTCCCATCCAGAGCGATGTTTTAATGACTCAATGGGTTGGTGTAAGACCACTACACCCTCTTCTCTCTCACTAACCCACTACAGGCTACAGGTACAGCTCCAGTGTAGGAAGGAAGGAAAGAAATGTTTTATTTTGATGATGTACTCAACACATTTTATTTACGGGTATATGGCGTCAAACATATGGTCAAGGGTCACACAGATATTGAGAGATGAATCCCGCTGTCGCCACTTCATGGGCTACTCTTTTCGATTAGCAGCAAGGGATCTTTTATATGCACCATCCCACAGACTGGACAGTACATACCACGGCCTTTGTTACACCAGTTGTGGAGAACTGGCTGGAACGAGAAATAGTCCAATATAGGTCCACAAACAGGGATCGATCCCAGACAGACTGCATATCAAGTGAAGGAAGAAAGGAGGAAATGTTTTATTTAACGACGCACTCAACACATTTTATTTACGGTTATATGGCATCAGACATATGGTTAAGGACCACACAGATGTTGAGAGAGGAAACCCAGTTGCCACTTCATGGGCTACTCTTTTCGATTAGCAGCAAGGGATCTTTTATATGCACCATCCCACAGACAGGATAGTACATACCACAGCCTTTGTTACACCAGTTGTGGAGAACTGGCTGGAATGAGAAATAGTCTAATGGGCCCACCGACGTGGATCGATCCTAGTAAGGCGAGTGCTGTACCACTGAGCTACGTCCTGCCCCCCAACTCCATCTCTTACCTCCACCCCAACTCCATCTCTCTTTCCTCCACCCCAACTCCATCTCTCTTTCCTCCACCCCAACTCCATCTCTTTCCTGCCCCCCAACTCCATCTCTCTTTCCTCCACCCCAACTCCATCTCTCTTTCCTCGACCCAAACTCCATCTCTCTTACCTCCACCCCAACTCCATCTCTTTCCTCCACCTCAACTCCATCTCTCTTTCCTCCACCGTAAAATTAATCTAGCTGCGTACCCCTGATTTTTATCAGACAAGACTTTTACCATCAAAGAAAGCTATTTTTTCAATGACAAGCATCAAGATACACCATTGATCTATCAAAATATTTACTTCTTCGGGTCAGAAGTAAGTGACCAGAATCACAATGGCCGTCACAATGGCCGACAGCAGTCTCGCAGCAAATGCGAATCAGTGTCATCATTGGCCGAGACTGGCATTGTTCAAACCAGACAGGCAGAAGTCTTTCCCAGTACAGGGCCACAATGCACTGAAGATGAAGCATGAAGCAATGTCTTTGTCTGGCGAATCTACAACAGATCCGCATGCCAATTGACGAGGTTAATCTAAATAGATCAAGGGGAACGAGAGACGTATCAGATGAAATGGTAGTCAACACAATAAAACTAAGTATGATATATGCATGCATGTTCATGCCGGAATGTGATCTATTGAGATTTTCTTTCCTTCAGAGCTCCGATCATAAAGTTAATGTTTGCTTTGTTTAATGACACCACTAGAGAACATTGATTTATGAACCGTCGGCTATTGGATGTCAAACGTTTGATAATTCTGATACGCACATGTAGCCTTAAAGGAAGGAAGAAAGGAAGGAAATGTTTTATTTAACGACGCACTCAACACATTTTGTTTACGGTTATATGGCGTCGGACATATGGTTAAGGACCACACAGATATTGAGATAGGAAACCCACTGTCGCCACTTCATAGGCTACTCTTTTTGATTAGCTGCAAGGGATCTTTTATATGCACCATCCCACAGACAGGGTAGGCAGGATAGTACATACCACATCTTTGTTACACCAGTTGTGGAGCACTTGCTGGAACGAGAAATAGCCCAATGGGTCCACCGACGGGGTCGATCCCAGACCAACTGCGCATCAAGTGAACACTTTACCATTGGGCAAACTCAGTCGGTAGAGCACCTGCCTGAGGTGCAAGCATTGCAAGATCGAACCACCTAAGTGGACCTTTTTTCTTATTGTTTTTTTTCCCCAACTTATCCAGTGCTTCATGATTGGCATATCAAAGGCTATGGTATGTGTTGTTCTGTCTGTGATGCAGTGATCATAAAATATCCCTTGATGCTAATGGAAAAGCTTTCCTTTAAGGCTCTGTGTCAAAAATTAATATAATAGTTTGACATCCAATAGCCAATGATTAACAAAGTATTGTGCTCTACTGGTGCTGTTAAACAAAACAAACTTTAACTTTGATATACTAACCAGCCTCGGTGGCGTCGTGGTAGGCCATCGGTACAGGCTGGAAGGTACTGGGTTCGGATCCCAGTCGAGGCATGGGATTTTCAATCCAGATACCGACTCCAAACCCTGAGTGAGTGCTCTGCAAGGCTCAATGGGTAGGTGTAAACCACTTGCACTGACCAGTGATCCATAACTGGTTCAACAAAGGCCATGGTTTGTGCTATCCTGCCTGTGGGAAGCGCAAATAAAAGATCCCTTGCTGCTAATCGGAAGAGTAGCCCATGTAGTGGTGACAGCGGGTTTCCTCTCAAAATCTGTGTGGTCCGTAACCATATGTTTGACGTCATATAACCGTAAATAAAATGTGTTGAGTGTGTCGTTAAATAAAACATTTCTTTTTTTGATATACTAGTAGGAGGGCTCTAGTTGGGATTGGGAAAAACCCAATGGGTCAGATGAGGTTTGATCCTATAACCCAACCAGCTAAGCTAAGCACACTCAGCTGAACGACTGAGCTAAAACATGCGATCCAACCTCAAATTAGGGACAGGAGATAACCCAAAGGAGATCGACCCTGCGACCCACAAAATCTCACACGAACACGCTACCCATAAGCCACCTCCACTTTCTGTTGACAAAAATCTAGGTTTAACAACACCACTAGAGCACACTGACTTATTAATCATCGGCTATTTGGATATCAATCATTTGGTAATTTTGACAAATAGCCTTAAGAGATGAAACCATTAGTAGCAAGGAACCTTTTATATTCACTTTCCCACAGACAGAAATAGCACATATACTACAGTCATTGTAATACCAGTCGTGGTGCACCAGCTGGAACAAGAAATAGCCCAATGGGCCCACCGACGGGGATCGATCCCAGACCGACCGCACATCAAGCGATCACTTTACCACTGGACTATGACCGCCCTCAGATCCACTAAAGTGGATTGACCCTGTGACCCACACCACCTCACACGAGTACGCTACCCATAAGCCACAACCCTCAACTGTTGAGAAAAATGTAGGTGACAAGAGTGAACAGAACTGTAACACTGTCAGCATGCCAGGGAGAGGAAAGCAAACACAAACACACTGGAGGAGACAAACTGCGACCATGTTTTTCTAAGATCCCCATGTCAATACGCCATGCCGCTTTGTTGTGTCACCTCAAACACCAAGGCCAACCATGAAAAACAAAACTGTAACGGGACTCTTTGGCCATTTTGCTTTCTGTTGGGTTTTTTACTTGCTCCAGCCAGTGTATGATGGCTGGTACATGTACATGTATATATCAAAAGTTGTGGTATGTGCTATCCTGTCTGTGGGATGGTGCATGTAAAAGATCAAACAATTTTTTTTGGCCTTTTTTCTTTCTCTTTCCTAGCTCCAGCCAGTGTACTATGGCTGGTACATATATATCAAAGGCCGTGGTATGTGCTATCCTGTCTGTGGGATAGTGCATATAAAAGATTTTTCTTTAGAATTTCACTCCAGCTGGTATATTAAAGGGCATGGTATGTGTTAACCTATCTGTGGGATGGTGCACATAAATTAAAAAAAATTTAAAATAAATTCTGTCTTTCTTCGTTCTCTCGCTCTCCCTACTCCAGCTAGTGCACCACGACTGCCCTTTATAGAAACATAAATTTAATTTTAACACAATAACTGGTTATATATGATTATTATGAGTCCGTCTCATCAATGGGCCCATTGGGCTATATTTCTCGTTCTAGCCAGTGCACCATGACTGGTATATCAAAGTCGCCTGATGATGTGCTTTCGTTGTAGGATCAAACTACCTCGGTGGATCCATTCAACTGATTGGGCTTTTTCTCGTTCCAAACTGCACCTGGTCAAAGGCCGTGATATAGCTGTGTGTTATTGTGTATGGTATGTGCTGCCCTGTCTGTGAGGAAGTGCACATAAAAGATCCCTCACTGCATTAGGAAAGATGTAGCAGGTTTCCTCTAATCACTATGAGTCAGAATTACCAAATGTTTGGCATCCAATAGCCGATGATTAATTAATTAATGTGCTCTAGTGGTGTCGTTAAACAAACAAATTTTCAATTGCCGATGATTAATTAATCAGTGTGCTCTAGTGGTGTCGTTAAACAAACTTTCAATAGCCGATGATTAATTAATTAATGTGCTCTAGTGGTGTCGTTAAACAAACAAATTTTCAATTGCCGATGATTAATTAATCAGCGTGCTCTAGTGGTGTCGTTAAACAAACTTTCAATAGCCGATGATTAATTAATTAATGTGCTCTAGTGGTGTCGTTAAACAAACAAATTTTCAATTGCCGATGATTAATTAATCAGTGTGCTCTAGTGGTGTCGTTAAACAAACTTTCAATAGCCGATGATTAATTAATTAATGTGCTCTAGTGGTGTCGTTAAACAAACAAATTTTCAATTGCCGATGATTAATTAATCAGTGTGCTCTAGTGGTGTCGTTAAACAAACTTTCAATAGCCGATGATTAATTAATCAACGTGCTCTAGTGGTGTCATTAAACAAACAAACTTTTAATAGCCGATGATTAATTATTCAGTGTGCTCTAGCGGTGTTGTTAAACAAAACAAACTTTAACTTTTTTTCTCTCTCCTCACTCCAGCCAGTGCACCACAACTAGTATATATTAAAGTCTGCAGTATGTGCTATCCTGAATTGAATTGTAAATCAGTTAAGTTATATATGTATAAATAACATTTTAAATGCATTTTTGTCTCTTTTTCTGTTGTGGTGGTGGTGGTGTTACTTTTACTACCAATTTGTTTTTTTAATGTATCATCTGAATCTTTATCAAAACTGCTTAATAGGTCACAGAAAACCACATTATTTTTTATACATGGCCTAACATGTTCAAACATGTCACAATTCACCATGTAGTGAGAACCGTTGCCAAAACAAGCCAAAGATTCAAGTCCAATTTGTTCATCTTCCAAAAAACGTGACCTTCAACTTTCCTTATTAGAATACACTTTTAAAGGTGCAGACCCCAGTTTCAGCCCGACACTAAGTTTGTTTAAGTTACAAACCTGTAACACATTTGGAGTCTGTGATGTTGAAACAGTGAAATACCGTTAAAAATAGACTAAAACTCGACTCCATAATTATTGTGACTTCTCAGACGCACGTGCGATTTTAAAAATATAAAAAATACATTTCGTAGTATTAGAAAGACCAGGATGACCAGAAACACTTCGGATGTACGGAAATTAATAATCTAAACAATAAAATATAAGTAATGTTTGATTTCAGTGATAATAAACGGCTCTAACAAAAAGTAAAGTTTGTTTTATTTAACGACGCCCGGCTCTAACAGTGAAAAACATGCCTTAGCGTTTAAAAACTAGGGTCTGTCCCTTTAAAAATATATTTATACTGATAAAACTGTAGAAGAAGTTTGTTTTGTTTAACAACATCACTAGAGCACATTGACTAATTAATCATCGGCTATTGGATGTCAAATATTTGGTAATTAAGACTTGTATAGTCATTAGAAGAAACTCGCTACATCTTTTCTAACGCAGAAAGGGATCTTTTATATGCACTTTCCCACAGACAGGATAGTACATACCACGGCCTTTGATATACCAATTGGTGTGCATCATCAGAGAAAACCCGCTAGATTTTTCCATTACCAGAAAGGGATCTTTTATATGCACTTTCCCACAGACAGGACAGCACGTGCACTAGTTGGAGGTAAAACCGTAGATGTTGAATAATTCAAATACAGTTAAACCCCTTAAAACCAGACACCCCCTCCATCCCCAATGCCACACCCCATCCCCCATTCCCCCCCCCCTCCCCCGCACAACCCATCACTGAGACTAAAACAATTATTGCAGTGCAACATTAGCATATTAGGAAAAACGTAGGCAAACTGGTCTGCTAGGTTTGTTAGCATATAGCCAGGATTTCATATTGGGGTGGATGTGGGGGAGGCACCAACATTGCCTAGGGGCAACCACATTGTCTACCAGTCCTGTTATGTGGCAACAGGATTTATACGTGGTTGAGAAGAAAACAAGGATCGATCCGCATAAGTGGGTCCATTGGGTTATTTCTCATGCCAGCCAGTAATTCTGACTCGTAGTCACCAGAGGAAACCAACTAAATTTTTCCTAATGCGGCAAGGGATCTTTTATATGCACTTTCCCACAGACAGGAAAGCACATACCACGGCCTTTATCCAGTTGTGGTGCACTGGTCGGAACGAGAAGAAACAATCCACCGAGGTGATTCGATCCTGCGACGCAAGCACCTGAAGTGAGCACTCAGTTACCGACTGAGCTAAATCCCGCCCCTACATTAAAGTATACATGTAATTATATTTTCTGTCAAACATTCTTATTCCTTGATACACAATCTCGTTTAACCTGCAGCCAGGTGTTCCTACCTGGTGAGTTATAACTGATGACCCAGATTCGTCAAGTGTTTCCAGGTCATTCACAAACCGGCCCACCTGACATGATTGAGAGAAAGAGTGAGAGAGAATGACCAGCAAAACAGTGATCTCTTCCTAACAGACAAACATCAAAGAGGCCGGAGAATGTGAGAGAAAACATAGAGCGCCACATCTCCAGTCAATAGAATGTTAGATACTGCTGGATTCAGGATGTTTGGGGTGGAAAATAATAACATTGTGCCACAAAGGGAAAACTTTGTTCTGAAGATGAATGCTGAGGAAGTAAAAAAAAAAAAAAATGTACATTCATGTAGTGTCATTGTAACTTGCAAGTGCCACAAAGTTAAAGTCAAGTTTGTTTTGTTTAACGACACCACTAGAGTTAAAAGTTAGTTTGATTTGTTTAACGACACCACTAGTTAAAAGTCAAGTTTGTTTTGTTTAACGACACCACTAGAGTTAAAAGTTAGTTTGTTTTGTTTAACGACACCACTAGAGTTAAAAGTTAGTTTGTTTTGTTTAACAACACCACTAGAGTTAAAAGTTAGTTTGTTTTGTTTAACGACACCACTAAGTTAAAATCAAATTTGTTTTGTTTAATGATACCACTAGAGTTAAAAGTCAAATTTGTTTTGTTTAATGATAGTATTGATACCACTAGAGTTAAAAGTCAAAGGTTGTTTTTTGATGACACCACTAGAGTACAATGATACATTAATCATCGGTTATTCAATGTCAAACATTTGGTCATTTTGACATAGTCTTTTAAGAAATTGGCTACATTTTTCTATTAGTAGTAAGGAATCTTTTATATGAACTTTCACATAGACAGAACACCACATACCACAGCCTTTGATATACCAAAGAGGAAACTTTGTTTTGAAGATGAAGGTGGTGAAAAAAAGATGTAGTGTAACAGTTGCAAGTGCCACAAACTTAAAGTCAAGTTTGTTTTTGTTTAACGACACCACTAGAGCACATTGATATATTAATCATTGGCTATTGGATGTCAAACATTTGGTAATTCTGATATATAGTCTTAGAGAGGAAACCTCAACATTCCATTAGAAGAAAAAGTTTCTTTTGTTTAACGACACCACTAGAGCACATTGATATACTAATCATCCGCTATTGGATGTCAAACATTTGGTAATTCTGATATATAGTCTTAGAGGGGAAATCTCAACATTTTTCCATTAGAAGCAAGCGATCATTTATATGAACTTTCTCACAGATAGGACAGCACATACCGTGGCCTTTGAAATTCCAGTTGTGATGCACTGGTTGAGAAAGGAAAAAAAACACACAAGAGTATAGGTACATGTACACTGAGGACGTGAAATGTGACCCCCAACTTCCAACACAGGGGCATATAGGTTTAGAGGCTTAAACATTTAACATTATATTCATGAATATAAGTGTCCATGGGAAATGTAGACTTGAGGACAGGATTTCTAGAATATTTATAAAATCAACTAGTCATGGGATCAGTGATTTAAAAAAGGTATGAGCCACAATGAAAACTTCACTAGCTCTACTGTACTCTTTAAGTTAATACACCGGCCTCGGTGGCGTCGTGGTAGGCCATCGGTTTACAGGCCGGTAGGTACTGGTTCAGATCCCAGTCGAGGCATGGGATTTTTAATCCAGATACCGACTCCAAACCCTGAGTGAGTGCTCCGCAAGGCTCAATGGGTTGGTGTAAACCACTTGCACCGACCAGTGATCCATAACTGGTTCAACAAAGGCCATGGTTTGTGCTATCCTGCCTGTGGGAAGTGCAAATAAAAGATCCCTTGCTGCTAATTGGAAGAGTAGCCCATGTAGTAGCAACAGCGGGTTTCCTCTCAAAATCTGTGTGGTCCTTAACCATATGGCTGACGCCATATAACCATAAATAAAATGTGTTGAGTGCGTCGTTAAATAAAACATTTCTTTTTTCTTAAGTTAATACAATTTTACTAAATAATAGTAATAATCAGATATGTCACCTAAATAGGAAGACAGAGCTTAAAAACACTAACATTGGGGGAGGGTTGGGGTGGGGACAGGATATATATAAAAACACTAACACTGGGGGATGGTTGGGGTGGGGACAGGATATATATAAAAACACTAACATTGGGGGAGGGTTGGGGTGGGGACAGGATATATATAAAAACACTAACATTGGGGAGGGTTGGGGTGGGGACAGGATATATATAAAAACACTAACACTGGGGGGAGGGTTGGGGTGGGGACAGGATATATATAAAAACACTAACACTGATATATATAAAAACACTAACACTGGGGGGGGTTGGGGTGGGGACAGGATATATATAAAAACACATAACTGGGGAACAGTTGGGGTGGGGACAGGATATATATAAAAACACTAACATAGGGGGGAGGGTTGGGGTGGGGACAGGATATATATAAAAACACTAACACTGGGGGAGGGTTGTGGTGGGGACAGGATATATATAAAAACACTAACATTGGGGAGGGTTGGGGTGGGGACAGGATATATATAAAAACACTAACACTGGGGGAGGGTTGGGGGTGGGGACAGGATATATATAAAAACACTAACATTGGGGGAGGGTTGGGTGGGGACAGGATATATAAAAACACTAACACTTGGGGGAGGGTTGGGGTGGAGACAGTATATATAACAAAACACTAACATTGGGGAGGGTTGGGGTGGGGACAGGATATTTTAAAAAACACTAAAGGGTTGGGGTGGGGACTAACACATTGGGGGAGGGTTGGGGTGGGGACAGGATATTTATAAAAACACTAACATTGTGAGAGGGTTGGGGTGGGGACAGGATATATATAAAAACACTAACACTGGGGGAGGGTTGGGGTGGGGACAGGATATTTATAAAAACACTAACATTGGGGGAGGGTTGGGGTGGGGACAGGATATTTATATTTACAAATAGACGTAACTGCAACATTTGACAAACGTTTTTCACTATTCCATTATTTTTCTTACCCTCATAAATTTAAAAACAAGCAACTGTTCCTGGAAAAAACACTCGGGCTGTCAAATCCAATTATTACTTCTGGCATTTCATTCAAAAGGTTGAAAAGATTATTTGTTTTTCAAAAATGGCTTGATTCCATTTGGAGATTGGTTAAAACTGTCAACCCAGACAGTCAGGCCGTCAGTTCGTGGACGTTTTCCATTTAAAGCGATGAGCTAATGAAATAATTTAGTGACAACTCGTCAAATTAAAGAGATTTTGAACAAAGATAATGTTGGGAATTCTCCTGGGAACTGACTGGTGTTGAGTCATGTGGTAATGGGGCCAGCAAAAACACCAGTCTTCATTGTGTTCGGTGTAACAAAATATTCAAATTCAGTGCATCATTCTGCATGTCCATTTTTTTTTTTTTAATGGGGGTGTGTGTTGAAGATTACATTGTTGATTAAGGATCTGTTACAGACTTCGCAATGAAAGCTTTTACAATATAACAACTTGTTTTATAACATCAGAACAACACACAAAATAATCTCTGTACATATAATTTATTTTATATGCTAACCATCGTTCTGTTCACCTGTCGGTTAGGAAATATTAATTTTACATAAACCATCAACGACATATATGGTGAACTAGATATAGTCCATCCCATCATTCTATAAAAGTGTATTTTGTAAATAATTTCAGTCTGGTTTAACATAAGAAGAAAAGTAAAAGTGTTTTGTAAATAACAAAAGAATACTATTGTTATGTTTAATTTGCAAACCAATCGGCTTAGAAATAAATAACTTGCAGTCAATTTCAAAGTATGAAAAAATGCGTTCCGTGTGGGACAGACAATAGCTGTTACACATAGAAAATCAAGTATCAAAGAAACTGTTCATTTATTTTCAATAACATATTTTTATTTACATGTACTTTATTTTGTTTAGACTTATTGGAATGAATGAATGAATGTTTAATGATAATATGTCAATGGACGTTTTAGGCATTTAAATAATCATGTTACACAAATATATTTTACATGCATAACAATTGGTTACTTGGATAAAAAAAAAAAAAAAAACATGAACAGATTTTCAATTATTTTTAAGATTTTGACGTACTGTCCCGTGTGAGGTGTCATGAAACAATATTACAGTGTAACCTCTCTATACCAGACACCCACGGCACCAAGTAAAATATCTGGTTATAAGAGGTATCCAGTTTTCAGGGGTTCTTTTCCACACATATATTTTAAAAAGGGACCGAGAAAAACATCCAGTTTTCAGGTAATTCTGGTTTATAGAGGAAGGGAGAAAATGGTTTACTTAACAATGCACTTAAACAAAATTATTTACAGTTATATGGCATCGGACATCTGATTAAAAACCACATAGATATTGAGAGAGGAAAGTGGCGACAGCAGGTTTCCTCTATCAATATCTGTGTGGCCCTTAACTATATGTCTGACGCCATATAACCGTAAATAAAATGTGTTGAGTGCGTTGTTAAATAAAACATTTCTTTCTTTCTGCATGTGGCTACTGCTTAAACAATGTGCTGGGGTGTTTTAACATTTCCTGCCTTTTCTGCACATATATTTAAAAAGGGACCTAGAAAAATGTCCATTTTTGAGAGAATTCTGGATTACAAAGGGTCTGGTTTTGAGGAGTTGCACTGTATATGTAGTCTCTGAACATTTCTACCAAGTCTATAAGCCATCCTTGGAAGAGTTGTAATTGCATGGAAACCTTTTTGAGACAGGCCCTAATAAACCAACAAACACATTCAGCACATTCATTATTTAGTTCTCCCTTCAGAGCTCTCCTTTTCACTCCGTGAGGTTTTCCAATCAAATCTCTCGTACTATAGAAATGGGCACCGCACCGGTCAATCAAACGTCCCTTGTGGTCAGTGAAAATTGAATTTCAGTGACTAAGTCGAGACACGTAATGGTGAAAACAAAGCATTGTGGGAAAGAACATCCTCCGCCGATGTAGCGATAACTTAATTTGGTTTGTGGGGTGGTGAAGTATCTGTCTGGAAATGATCTAGGCTGGCTTGAATAGCACTGGCGTAGGAAGCGGGGGGGGGGGGGGGGGGGGGGGGGGGGAGAGGGGGGCATGTGCCCCCCACTTTTCAGATATTTTGCTTTATAATAGTGTAAAAGTGTGTAAATATAAAAGTGTGTTTTCCCCCACACTTTTTGGCATCTTCCTATGCCACTGAATAGTATTATAAAGTTAAAGTTTCTTTCGTTCAATGACAACGGCTAGTGAAAAAAAGGAAAAAAAAGTCAAATGTTGCAGTTAAGTCTGTTTAGTAAATATGAATATCCTGACCCCACCCCAACCCCCCAACGTTATAGGTTTTTTAAGCTCTATTTCCCACTTTAGGTGACATATCTGATTATTACTATTATTTAGTAAAATTGTATTAACTTAAATTTTAAAGTAGGGCTAGTAAATTTTTAATCGTGGCTAGTAAATCTCATGGCTGCATGGTGGATTTAAAATCAATTCTGTAAGCCCTGCTTTGACCCTGGTTCACCGGCCTCGGTGGCGTCGTGGTTAGGTCATCGGTCTACAGGCTGGTAGGTACTGGGTTCGGATCCCAGTCGAGGCATGGGATTTTTAATCCAGATACCGACTCCGAACCCTGAGTGAGTGCTCCGCAAGGCTCAATGGGTAGGTGTAAACCACTTGCACCGACCAGTGATCCATAACTGGTTCAACAAAGGCCATGGTTTGTGCTATCCTGCCTGTGGGAAGTGCAAATAAAAGATCCCTTGCTGCTAATCAGAAGAGTAGCCCATGAAGTGGCGACAGCGGGTTTCCTCTCAAAATCTGTGTGGTCCTTAACCATATGTCTGACGCCATATAACCGTAAATAAAATGTGTTGAGTGCGTCGTTAAATAAAACATTTCTTTGACCCTGGTTCAGATTAGAAAGGTATGTTCAGATGTTCGGTGGATCTAGAGGGGGAGGGGGGCCCTCCCCCCTAAATTTTGCGATAATTATACTTTTATTATATATATTCATTTTAAATTTTTTACGATCCCCCTCCAAACCTCCCTCAAAGTTCCCTTGGCATTCCACCTCATGTCACAGCCCCCCCCCCCCCCCCCCCCCAAAATAATGGATTTTCTGGATCCGCCAATGAGATCCACTGAGGGCGTTCGCTTGATGTGTGGTCGGTCTAGGATCGATCCCCATCGGTGGACCCATTGGGTTATTTCTCGATACAGCCAGTGCTCCACAACTGGTATAACAAAGGCGGTGGTACATACTATTCAGTCTGTGGGATAGCGCATATAAAAGATCCCTTGCTGCTAATCGAAAAGAGTAGCCCATGAAGTGGGGACAGTGTGTTTCCTTCCTGAATGTCTGTGTGGTTCTTAACCATGTGTCCAACACCATATAGCTGTAAATAAAATGTGTTGAGTGCTTCGTTAAATAAAACATTTTCTTCCTTTTATACGGTTTGACATGAAACATTGCTTCCAAACCCTTAATAGTCTACCTGCTGGATTTATTTTTATATCTTTTTGCAGGTGGGCTATTTTGTTGTTTTGCCATACACATACACTGTACGTTTAATTTGTTTTCCTTGCTTTAGAAAATACCTACATGTATCATTATGTATGTGCATATATTTACAGCTGTTATGTTACGATTACTTGAGTTTATCAAGCATTGCTCACTTGATGGGTTTCATCCATTCATCTGTTTATCCATAAACATGTATTTCTCCATGCATCCGTCCATCTATTCATCCATCAATCTCCACTCACATCCATTCGTCTGTCCATCCATCAGTCTGTCCATCTGTACATCCATCTGCCCATCCATTAATCCGCTCATCTATCTGTCCACCCACCCATCCAACCAACCAACCAACCATCCAACCAACCAACCATCCATCCATCCATCCATCCATCCATCCATCCATTCATTCATACATCCATCCATCCATCCATCCATCCATCCATCCATCCATCCATCCATGCATACATTCCTCCCTCAATATCTGTGTGGTCCTTAACCATATAACCGTGAATAACATGTGTTGAGTGTGTCGTTAAATAAAAATTTCCTTCCTTCTTCATCTATAGTTGTGATTGTAATTTACTTAAGGTTCAAGCATGCTGTCCTGGGCACATACCTCATCTATATGAGCTGTCTGTCCAGGTGCTAGTGGTTAGTAAGAAAGAAGAGGGTGTATATAGTGGCCTTTCACCTACCCACCAAGCCCTTAAGAACTCGCTCTGGGTTGGAGCCGGTACCGGGCTGCGAACCCTATACCTACCAGCCTGTAGTCTGATGGCTTAACCACTGCGCCACCGAGGCCGGTTGTCAAAACAAAACAAACTTTAAGCTAAGTAACAACAGTTGTTATTGTAATTAGCACTGGCCCTATAGATTTAAGTGCCAGGTAACTTGGGATTCAGGAAAGGTTGATAGCTGCTAAGTACATTAAACACACCAGATAGCCTGTGTGATGCTCTGATCAAGAGGGATTACATAACACAAGCTCACCAAGATAACACCAAGTGCTACAGATAGAAATGATGATGCAACTGACTTCTCCACTTAATTCACAAGGTATAGGTCCAAGCAGTTGTCAAGAAGGAAAATGGTTCATTTAACAATGCACTCAACACATTTTAATTACGGTTATATGGCCTCGGACATATGGTTAAAGACCACACAGATATTGAGGAACAAAACCTGATGTCGCCACTTCATGGGCTACTCATTTCGATTAGCAGCAAGGGGTCTTTTATATGCACCACCCCACAGACAGGGTAGTACATACCACGGCCTTTGATATACCAGTCGTGGTGCACTGGTTGGAATGAGAAATAACCCAATGGGGCCCAATGACGGGGATCGATCCCACACCGACTGCGTATCGAGCGAGCGCTGTACCACTGGGCTATGTCCCGCCTCCTCACATCAAGAGACATTACATAACACAAGCTCACCATGACAACACCAAGTGCTACAGATAGTGATGATGATGCAACTGACTTCGCCACTTAATTCACAAGGTATATATATATATATATATACATCCATTTTTCATCCAGAGATGGGACCCGGAACAGACATGCTCGAAACCATTGTGGTATATATGAGCATGCTAAAATTCACTGCACCGCAGCATTTTTCATTCATTTCAACTTATTTTCATGCTTATATATATCCAATTAAGGTTCAAGCGCGCTGTCCTGGGCACACACCTCAGCTATCTGAGCTGTCTGTCCAGGACAGTGTGTTAGTTGTTAATTGTTAGTGGTTAGTGAGAGAGAAGAGGGTGTATAGTAGTGATACATCTACCCACCGAGTTGCTAAAACTCGCTCTGGGTGGGAGCCGGTACCGGGCTATGAACCCTTTACCTACCAGCCTGATGTCCGATGACTTAACCATGACACCATCAAGGCCGGTGGTATACATCCAAGCAGTTGTCAAGACTGGGAAACCAGAACTTAAAAGGGAATGATTAATGACAGCAAGGATCAATCCCAAACCAACAGTGCATCAAGAGAGCGTTTTACGACTGGGCTATACATCCTACCCCACATGTACATAGATACATTTATCTTTAAATATCAAAGTATAAATGTCAGATGTTTGTTATTGCTTAAACTCACAAGCATATATATGTACAATGTAGTTTGTATTGCTAAAACATTTTCAGAACTTAGCTTACAAAAAGAGAGAGAGAGGGTGAGAGTGAGGGTGAGAGTGAGAGGAGAAGAGAGGAGAGAGAGAGAGAGAGAGAGAGAGAGAGAGAGAGAGAGAGAGAGAGAGAGAGAGAGAGAGAGAGAGAGAGAGAGAGAGAGAGGGGGGGGGGCGAGGTTCAGTGTTTAAACTCACAAGCATATATGTACAATGTAGTTTGTATTGCTAAAACATTTTCAGAACTTAGCTTACAAAAAGAGAGAGAGAGTGAGAGTGAGTTAGAAAGAGTGAGAGTGAGAGAGAGAGAGAGAGAGAGAGAGAGAGAGAGAGAGAGAGAGAGAGAGAGAGAGAGAGAGAGAGAGAGAGAGAGAGAGAGAGAGAGAGGTTCAGTGTTTAAACTCACAAGCATATATGTACAATGTAGATTGTATTGCTAAAACATTTTCAGAACTTAGCTTACAAAAAGAGAGGGTGAGGGTGAGAGTGAGAGTGAATGAGTGAGAGAGAGAGAGAGAGAGAGAGAGAGAGAGAGAGAGAGAGAGAGAGAGAGAGAGAGAGAGAGAGAGAGAGAGAGAGAGAGAGAGAGAGAGAGAGAGAGACAGACAGAGACAGACAGAGACAGAGAGAGAGAGATATGTTCAGAGCTTAAACTCACAAGCATGTATTTACAATGTAGTTTGTATTGCTAAAACATTTTCGAAACCTAGCTTAACAAAAAAAAGAAAAAAAAAGAGAAAGAAACATGTTCAGTGCATAGCAACAAATAATTACTTGAGACAGTTTAACTGTTAATTTCTTTCCCGGAATGAGTGTCTGGGTGAACAGACAGATCTCACTACTCTTGCAGTCAGCAATCAAACGCTTAGTTACAACCCCTTTCAACCTCTATGTCTACAGGTGCCAAAAATAGAAATCTTTCTAAAACATACATTTCAAGTTGCGTGTTAAACAAAGCTACATTCCATCCAGTGCACCACGACTGGTATATCAAAGGTTATGGTATGTGCTATCCTGTCTGTGGGACAGTGCATATAAAAGATCCCTTCATACAAATGGAAAAAATGTAGCAGATTTCCTCTCTATATAAGACTATATATATATGTAAAAATTACCAAATGTTTGACATCCGATTATAGCCGATGATTAATAAATCAATGAACTCTAGTGGTGTCGTTAAACAAAAAATAATAATAAAATAAACAACATTAAGTGTGATAAACATCATTTATAGAACTTATTTATTTATTTATAATTATAAATTTTTAATATTATTAATATCAGTGCTCTACAAAGCAAGTTCAAATTTACTCTTCCCTGGCCAGTAAAGTATAATATTTTAGTCGCCAGCCACTTATATTTAGTAGCCAGCTAATATATACTTGTAATTAAATCGATTCATCTGCCATTTTACGGCACATTACTAATGCTATAATTGTTATTAGGACTGCATTCGAATGAACTCGTGAAGAGGTGATTCCTAGTTGTTAAATAGTAAAAATTACAACTTATTGTTTGTGTCCGGTTCCACTAAAACAGTGAACGACTATTAACTATCATTATCGAATTCCATACCCAATAATTGTATTAAACGAATTTAAGCGAATTACTATTTTAATGGCACTGCTAAAATATGCATTTAAATTGCAGTACTCATTAAAAATGAAATAAAATCATTGTGATAATATCTACCAGGCTTCAAAGTGTTACTAGTAGTTACCAATCGGCTACCTTACTTTAGGTTTAAATAATATTTATTTTAGTCACATACTGACTTGTAAATCTATAAATACTGTTTAAAGTCAAGTCATGAAAATAGAAACATGTTTTCATCCTCCACTGGTGAACATGACTTCCGTGTGATTAAAACGACATTCACGATTGGAGATGTCATTATCGTCACGATACGCACGAGACACAGCATAACATATTCATATATATATATATATATACAAGTCGACATTTAAAATAATTAACGTTTGAGTTTCAAACAGACAAGTAAAGACACAGTACTAGTGGCTCAACAATGTCATTTTAATACATAAATAAAATGCTTGATATTCAAGTTAAGGGAGATAACATCATAATGATGTATTACCTCCCACTTTACGTCACCATGTTTACTCTTGAATATTGGAAAATCGTTATTCATATAGTCCCATTAACATGTCTCAAACTTTTATTTTTCAAACAAATTACCAATAGAAAACACGTTTTATGGAAGATAAATTGCTACTGGTTCACAGTGTTTTCCGATGTCCAGTTTTATTTACAGATTAAAGTAAAATTATTGGACAGTCGCCAACTGGTGAATGTGATTTTATTTTTTAGAGGCCAGGGAATGTTTTTAGTCGCCATGGCGAGTATTTTACTCGCTCTGTAGAGCACTGAATATTTTGTTATATTATTGTTGGCATAATATTTCATATTTCATGCAAACTGTCATTGTGAATGCATGGCAGTTACTACTACTAGGTCCTAATCTAGAACTGAAAAAGTAGAATTGACTTCTCCCTTCCCAGGAGAAAGGGAAGAATTAAGATTGATTAAAATAGGCAAAATTTACATTTATCCCCACCATGCACTATATCACATAACTGATACATCAAAGTTTGTGGTATGTAATGTCCTGTCTATAAAAAAAAGTGCATGTAATAAATAATTAGTGTTTTCCGGTCGGGTGTGTGACGTAGCCCAGTGGTAAAATGCTCGCTTGATGCAGTCACTTAGTGGGCACATTGGGCTATTTCTCGCTCCAGCCAGTGCACCATGACTGGTGTAACAAAGGCTGTGGTATGTACTATACTGTCTGTGGGATGGTGCATATAAAAGATCCCTTGCTGCTGATCAAAAAGAGTAGCTCATGAAGTGGCGACAGCAGGTTTCCTCTCTATATATCTGTATGGTCCTTATAACCATGTCTGACACCATATAACTGTAAATAAAATGTGTTGAGTGTGTCGTTAAATAAAACATTTCCTTCTAAACAATAGTCATTTCCTTTCATATATATATATATATATATATATATATATATATATATATATACAACCCTGCTATATAAAGGTTATTTCTGTTAGCATAGCACTTTACTGGTGTGCTAATTAACATGATTAAGTTTAATTTGGCAAACATTCTTTCAAGGTTTCATGTCAATGATATAAAATTAGTTAGCTAAATGTTTGACATACATACAATAGCCGATTATCAATAAATCAATACATGTGCCCTGATGGTGTCATTAAACAAAACAAACTAACCCACTTCATATATGTATACATTGTTCATGTTGATTTGATTTGAGTTTCAAACTCATATCCAATTAAGGTTCAAGCACGATATCCTGGGCACATACCGTAGCTATCTGAGCTGTTTGTCGAGAACAGTGGTTTAGTTGTTCGTGGTTAGTGGTCAGTAAGAAAGAAAAGGGTTTATAGTAGTCTTACACCTATCCATCGAGTCGTTAAAACTTGCTCTGGGTGGGAGCCGGTTCCAGGCTGGGAACCCTGTACCTATCAGCCTTAGGCCAGTCAGTTTGTACTAATGTTAGTGGTTAGTGGTCAGTGAGAAAGAATAGGGTGTAGTGGTCGTACACCTACCCAATGAGTCATTAAAAATTCTTCTCTGGATTGGAGCCGGTACCGGGCTGTGAACCCAGTACCTTCCAGCCTTATACTTGATGGCGTAACCATGACACCACCAAGGCTGGTTTGTTCATGTATGTATTGCTGTGATTTGTTTATGTTTTGATAAGAGTTACCATAGTTAAAAGGTTTGAAGTTAATTTGTATTTGACTACCAGATGTTTGACTTGTAATATATAGCAAATAATTTATAAATCAACGTGCTCCAGTGGTGTCGTTAAACAAAACAAGCTTTAATGACCAGGCCAATATATGGCCGGCAAATGTACAATATGTTTGCAGAAATCAGGAAGAGAGAAAGGTAGGAAATGTTTTATTTAACGACACAATCAACGCATTTTATTTATGGTTATATATATGTATATGGTGTCAGACATATTTTTAAGGACCACACAGATATTGAGGGAGGAAATCCGCTGTCGCCACTTCATGGGCTACCGTACTCTTTTCAATTAGCAGCAAGGGATCTTTTATATGCACCATCCCATAGACAGGATAACACATACCACGGCCTTTGTTGTACCAGTCGTGGTGCACTGGATGGAGCGAGAAATAGCCCACTGGGCCCACCAACGGGGATCGATCCCAAACCGACCACGCATCAAGCAAGCGCTTTACCACCGGGCTACGTCCCGATTTGCAGAAATCAGTGTCAGTATGGTTAATATACACTGAAAACCTTGTAGAACAATCTAAAAATAATATGTGTATATTTTGTGTGAACTGTAATCTTTTCTCGGCTCTGAAGTCAAGAGATCTGTGCTCTGATGTACAAACGTACACACCTATCATGTCACAGCCAGCCATGCGGAAACAAATATAAAATAAAACAGTCGGATAATGTGAAATGCAGCTGCTGTTTGCCCCATGAGGTTTACTGTCTGGAAGCAAAAACAGTTGTCTTCCCTTAGGACATAGCCCAGTGGTAAAGCGCTTACTTGATGTGCGGTCAGTTTGGGATCAATCCCCATCAGTAGACCCACTAGGTTATTTCTCGGTCCAGTCAGTGCACCACGACTGATACAACAATGGCTGTGGTATGTGCTATCCTGTGTATGGGATGGTGCATATAAAAGATCCCTTGCTGCTAATCGAAAAGAGTAGCCCATGAAGTGGTGAAAGCAGGTTTCCTCCCTCTTAATGGTCCATAACCATTTGTCTGATGCCATATAGCAGACCTTTGTTTTTGAAAAACCCAGGAGTGCCAAAGATCGCACTCCTCAAAATGCTTACAAGGGGGGTGTGTGTGTGTGTGTGTGGTGGAAATCACACTCCTCAAAATGCAGACTGGGAAAATTGCACCCCTCAAAATAATCAGAATTAGAGGCAAGAGACCAAGAGGAATTGCACCCATGGTCTTGATTAAGTTTGAGGAGTAATGATAAAAATTTCTAAATTATATATCTTAAGATTTAATGTTTTGTGTTTAAAAATAAATATCCTAATTTAACTAATATCAATATTATCATGGTTGTTCTCAAATGTGAAGGAATGGGTCACTGCAGTCTTGCAAAAGAAAAAGAAACACCATGAACACATTTATCGATTTCTTATGTATTATATGCATATCATGTTGCATTAAAATTCTGTATCATGATAATCTGTTGACTATTTATGAATATGGAATTGAAACTGATTTGTTTGTGCTTATTCTGTTTTATTTAAAACAAGTACAATAATTTTAGTTTTCATCGTACAATGATATGATTTCTCCATGGACACAAACCTGTGAACTGAATGTAAAACTGTAACAACCACATGGCACAGAGTTACAATAATATACATGCTATGTACCTGCAAATTCTCTATTTTAAAAAATAATAATAATGTCATAACAGAAAATGTCAACGTATATTGTTTTCTACCCAACTATACTACAATTTTTATAAATATATATTTTACAAACAGTATTAACTTTCATTATCAGTGTACTGTAGTTAACACGTCATTTATTATACTAATAAGTCGAATCATAGCAACACAGAAAAAAAACACAGAAAAAAACTAAACAAAAACAACCAACCAACCAAACCCCCAACCAACAAACAAACCCCACCCTAATGTAAATTTAGTTTTAAAATATACATGCTTAACATTCGGTAAATTCGAATTACTGAAATTAAATTAAATCGGTGTATGTTTATTTCAGGTGCCCGTCAACCGATTTACATGTACATAGAAATCTGACTACCACGGTCAATGTCTTTGGCTTTAAATCACGTGGCAGTATCGTGAAACAGAAAGTAGAAATTTTTGGAGTACGTCACTATGTAAAACAAAACCTGCTTTACTAAATTCGTGTTTTGTTGGTGTACGCGTTTACT
This sequence comes from Gigantopelta aegis, assembly GCF_016097555.1. Taxonomy (NCBI): domain Eukaryota; kingdom Metazoa; phylum Mollusca; class Gastropoda; order Neomphalida; family Peltospiridae; genus Gigantopelta; species Gigantopelta aegis. The sequence goes on along the minus strand of NC_054703.1, from coordinate 27,506,791 downwards.
CTGATATGAACATATAAACATTATACACATAATATAATTATTGGACAACGCACCTATTATTTTTCCTGTACGTGATCAAAACGACGACAGTGTAAAATAGATTTTGCGATCATTACCTGCATTGTACGAAATTAAAGAAAAGAAAACCGACGAGATCTTAATAATAAGTGAACTCCTAGCTGATTGGCTTAGTGTAAAGATAACCAACCAATCGTGTTTCAATTTATAAAAGAGTATTCTAGGAAGTCCACTGTGAACATAATGGAAAGGTTTGTGGCGTTGTGGATTAAATTGGATTCAATAAACTATTAAAATAACAGAGTTAAAAAAAAGAAGATACAAGTGTGATTTGTTCAATTTAGGCTCGCGTTATTTCGCGCCCATCAGATTGAGTTGATGGGGGTTCACGGGCGTAATAGCGCTCGCGCCCTTCAAAAACGAAGGTCTGATATAGCTGTAAATAAAATGTGTTGAGTGCGTCGTTAAATAAAACATTTCCTTCCTACCTTCCTTACGACACTTTGAAACAGATCTGAGGGAGCCAGTTTGATATATCTATGTCAAAGTTAAAAGTTTGTTTTCTTTAATGACGGCTCTAGAGCACATTAATTTATTAATCATCGGCTATGAGCATTTCTGCCAGAGCGTAAAACGGGTAGGTGCCATACCCAAATTTCTTTTGCAGATTTCATTTTTTAAAGTTAACGTTTTGACCAAATTAATTATTCTCATCATTACTGTAAGATTTTCTTAAACCTAACCCTAAACATAACCTTTTTTCAGGGGGAGGCCTCCCAAACCCCTTGTTGACTGTAGTTGCATTCAATTCCCAACAAATCAGTAAACAACGTTATATTTCAACAGTTGTAATTTGCAACCAGTCTAAAGTAAATGTTCAGTATAGAGTCGAGCCAAAAGTTTTAAAGAAATGTGCTCAGACAGCTGGGGACTGCCAAATTATCTGCTGCTAAAGGAATATATATATGTAGACATAATATTGGATTGCCTATAATTTTACATATGTTATAAACACTTTTAAGGTAAACAGGAATCCAAAAGTGTCACACAAATTTAAAAATAGTAACATCGCATAATGAGCTTTAAAAAACACACAAATATTTGGAACATCACTGTAGTATAGAAGTACCATCGATAAAGTGAAAGTAGCATAGCCACTGCAAGAAGGAATCAAATGATTATGTATATATATATTTCAAAGCATGGCTAGCTTTGGGTGAGGAAAACATTTCACCAAATTGTCTATTAAACTTTAAAAATTGCAAAAATCAATATATTTTTTCTTTAAAATGTTAATTATTACCTGAAATTATTTCGCCAAATTAAAATAAAATGTCAGAGCCAACTGCTTTCAGAATTTGCAATTGGCGAATTGGCAGAGTGCCAGAGCTAGCCATGCAAAGGTGTAGCCCCCATTATGCACAGTACACATGTGTGTAATGCAAAAACAAAATCCGGGAATAGGTCGAGGCTGTCTGTAATTATTCTATAAAATATCCTCTTAAAATTGACTCTAAAAAAAGATTAAAAAAAAAAAAGCCTCTGAAAACGGCTCAGAATGTATCTACAGGCGTCCCGAGTTTCAAACTTTTCACAGGGGGAGGCCCACCGAATATCCCCGCTCGGGCACGCCTTTGGCATGCATAATGTATCTACAGGCATCCCGAGTTTCAAACTTTTCACAGGGGGAGGCCCACCGAATATCCCCGCTCGGGCACGCCTTTGGCATGCATAATGCTAAAAAAAAATATCTGGCTACGCCCCTGTATTTTGTTTCAGTACTGGGGTTGATATTCAGTTCTTTTATAATATTGTTACCTTTAGCAAGCATTAAAGACATTTTTTTTGGTAAAATGTTTCCTTTTGTATTTGTTTAAACTTTATGTTTCAGCTAAAAACTATGTATTTAAAATATAATTTCAACGTAACCGATCAGGTAACCCACGGGTTACGCAAATATAATTCACGTAACTGAACAATTGGTTACCTAGGTAAAAACCACGTGAACCGACTTCCGGTTCCCTCAGATTTCGAAATATTGTCCCCTGCAGATGCTGTACTTTTTAACTGTTACATACATAGACACACATGTCAGGGCAGTTGCCCCCACCCCACCCCCACCCCCAAAAAAAAAATCCGGAAAGCATTATAGAAACTTAAAGAAAATTCTCTTCTTAACTGTTTAAGGAGTTTTAGACTATTAACTACTCAGTTGCCCCCCCCCCCCCCCAAAAAAGAAAATCATAGCTACTGCCCGCATGTACATATATTTATATTATACACCAGCGTAGGAAGATGCAAAAAAGTGGGGATACACATCCCCCCCCCCCCCCCTCTCACACACACTTCATATACCAGTTGTTTATATGATACATGTACAGCATGTATAAAACAAATATTCGTTCTTCCTTTCATCTACTATTAGCATCCTGACACACAGCACTGAGATCTTTCACACTGCCTACCTACAAGGCTGGTGTCATGGTTCACTGATTAATGTACAGTGTTGATTGCACTAATACATTACATCATGTTGTTATGGTTGGGAGAACAGACAATACATTGTGCATGGCAGACAGATGTCTGTTCTTGACAGAGACTGGATTAACACACAATGGTGTAATTAGATGGGGAAGGGCGGGCGGGCGGGCGCTCTCTCTCTCTCTCTCTCTCTCTCGCTCTCTCATTGCAATATATTTAAGGGACTGGATTAACACACAATGGTGTAATTAGATGGGGAGGGGGCTGGCTCTCTTTCTCTCTCTCTCTCTCTCTATCCGACTATCTCTCTCGTTGCAATATATTTAAGGGGCTGGATTAACACACAATGGTGTAATTAGATGGGGAGGGGGCTGGCTCTCTTTCTCTCTCTCTCTCTTTCTATCCGACTATCTCTCTCGTTGCAATATATTTAAGGGGCTGGATTAACACACAATGGTGTAATTAGATGGGGAGGGGGCTGGCTCTCTTTCTCTCTCTCTCTCTCTCTCTATCCGACTATCTCTCTCGTTGCAATATATTTAAGGGGCTGGATTAACACACAATGGTGTAATTAGATGGGGAGGGGGCTGGCTCTCTTTCTCTCTCTCTCTCTCTCTATCCGACTATCTCTCTCGTTGCAATATATTTAAGGGGCTGGATTAACACACAATGGTGTAATTAGATGGGGGAGGGGGCTGGCTCTCTTTCTCTCTCTCTCTCTCTCTCTCTCTATCCGACTATCTCTCTCGTTGCAATATATTTAAGGGGCTGGATTAACACACAATGGTGTAATTAGATGGGGAGGGGGCTGGCTCTCTTTCTCTCTCTCTCTCTCTCTCTATCCGACTATGTCTCTCGTTGCAATATATTTAAGGGGCTGGATTAACACACAATGGTGTAATTAGATGGGGAGGGGGCTGGCTCTCTTTCTCTCTCTCTCTCTCTCTCTCTATCCGACTATCTCTCTCGTTGCAATATATTTAAGGGGCTGGATTAACACACAATGGTGTAATTAGATGGGGAGGGGGCTGGCTCTCTTTCTCTCTCTCTCTCTCTCTCTATCCGACTATCTCTCTCGTTGCAATATATTTAAGGGGCTGGATTAACACACAATGGTGTAATTAGATGGGGAGGGGGCTGGCTCTCTTTCTCTCTCTCTCTCTCTCTCTATCCGACTATCTCTCTCGTTGCAATATATTTAAGGGGCTGGATTAACACACAATGGTGTAATTAGCTGGGGGAGTGGGGCTGGCTCTCTTGCTCTCTGTCTCCCTCTCTCTCCAATATATTCAAGGGACTGAATTATAAAAAATGGTAAGGGTTTTCCAAGAATAGTGGATGTTTGTGTGCTCATGTTTGTTTTGTTCTCTCTCTCTCTCTCTCACATGGGTTTGTAATGGAAAGAAAGAAAGAAGTGTTTTATTTAACGACGCACTCAACACATTTTATTTACGGTTATATGGCGTCAGACATATGGTTCAGGACCACACAGGTTTTGAGAGGAAACCCGCTGTCGCCACTACATGGGCTACTCTTCCGATAGGCAGCAAGGGATCTTTTATTTGCGCTTCCCACAGGCAGGATAGCACAAACCATGGCCTTTGTTGAACCAGTTATGGATCACTGGTCGGTGCAAGTGGTTTACACCTACCCATTGAGCCTTGCGGAGCACTCACTCAGGGTTTGGAGTCGGTATCTGGATTAAAAATCCCATGCCTCGACTGGAATTCGAACCCTGTACCTACCAGCCTGTAGACCGATGGCCTGCCACGACGCCACCGAGACCGGTGGGTTTGTAATGGATGCTATATTATAGATAATTGTAACATAATGTATTTTTCAACAATAATAAGTATTAACATTTGTGAAATATTGTATAAGAGGACTATTTTTGTATTTATGTTACATTGTATCACATGTAAAATACTAGAGAATACTTTGTAGCATATCATGAAAAGACCATGTACAAAATAATACACATTTTAACACATTATCACTATTTATTATAGCGAAATCAGAACACACATGTATAACAGTACATAATTACTGTAAACAAACACTGTTCAAAACACATTAGAATAAACATTAGTAAATCCAATGTTTTAATGTAGGACATAGCAGGGCAGAATATAACGATGTTATGTAAACACTAACTTTAATACACACGTGTGTACCGGTTATACGTTACAAAATTAAACAAAGGCAGACTGCTAACAAAAATAGAACACTTTTCAAGTTGGTATAAAAAAATGGCAGGTACAAAGAGCTTGTTAATTTTGTAATAAGACTTAAATAGTGACGAAAAGCTACGCGATTCATCGTCACCGGTTCAGGCTAAAATCGCAAGACCCCCTGCGGTGATTTTGACCGAATCCGCAAACAATGGAACGGCCGTTGAAAACTCGAAACACAGTAATATCGGCGACGATATGTCTACAGTTTAAAAACACCACCACAATCTACAAACGCTTTTCTCTTACAGGAAAATAAACACCAGAAAAAGAAGGATCTACTACTATTTTACTACACGCGCTAGATTAACGACTATAAATGAAGTTTTGACAAAGCCCAACATACCTTCGACAACTAGTGCCAAGCAGAAATACACTATTCCAACTCGAAGGGCCGCTCGCCTTGTTAGTTTCTCGTCCTCGGCAGCAGCCATGCTATCGGTATTGTTACGACCCTTGGATCGCGGTAGTTTCTAAGACATTGGTAGATGACATAAGTGCACTTTCAGCAGCGTATATCCACGAAGAGAACACACATCTAGTAAACATTCCGAGAACCGACGTCCATCGCTGTCTCATCAGAACGCCATAGCTTCCGAACTTGCCACTGGTGGAGGCGGGTCACAATCCATATTTGGGAGGTCACGTGTCATAGTTTAAGAGGTCACGATCTACATTTTGCGGCGTTGAGATTTTCTGTTCACTCTACCGGTAGTATGTATACATATGTACCGTTAGGTGGGGTTAGGAAGTTCGTGCGGTCCGCTTTCGGTGGTATTAATTTATTATGGACGTTACTGGACACACAAAGGTTTTATTTTATTTATTTATTTCACAGTCAAACCCTGTAAAATCCGTAATAGTCGAATTAATACAATTTACTTACGCGCGCGTGCGCGCACCCACGCAAAACACACACACACGCACGCACGCACACACACATACACACACACACACACACACACACACACACACACATATATATATATATATATATATATATATATATATATTCACGCAAAGGCAACATCTGACTTTTGTATACCCAAAACTCGTTGCCAGAGTTTTTTCTGGGTGCGTACGACCCCATCGCGAGCCCCAGATAGATAGATACAGAGGCGGATCGTTGGGGGGGGGGGGGGGGGGGGGACCGCCCCCTAAATTTTGCGACAGTTATAATTTTATTATATATTAATTTTCATTTTTTATTTACGATCCCCCTCCAAACCTCCCCCAAAGTCCCTTTTGGCATTCCGCCTCATGTCATTGCCCCCACCCCAAATCCCCAAATGGATTTTCTGGATCCGCCACTGAGATGGATAGATATAGATAGATGGATGGATGGATGGATGGATGGATGGATGGATGGATGGATGGATAGATAGATGGATATACAGGTGAATTATCCAGCGACCTGGTCATTGCAGGCCCATAGGAATGATATCTGAATTGTGGGAGATACTAGTAGGGTGGGGTGGGGGAGAACATAAAACCAAATTTATATTGTTATATAGAATAGGACCAACCCCCCCCCCCCCCCCCACCCCAACCAACAAAAAATCCACCAACATCTTTGATGATGTAAGTGTGTCGAGGTTTATTTCTATTTACAAGTACATAAAGAAACAGAGGTCGAATAATCTAACCGTAGAGAACAAGACGAACATTTGGACAGTTAATAACTTATAATGTTCTCTTGTTGTAATTCGCTCTAGCCAGTGCACCACGACTGGTATATCAAAGGCCATGGTATGTACTACCCTGTCTGTGGGATGTTGCATATAAAGCATCCTTTGCTGCTAATCAAAAAAAGTAGTCCATGAAGTGGCGATAGCGGGTTTCTTCTCTCAATATATGTGTGGTCCTTAACCATATGTCTGACGCCATATAACCATAAATAAAATGTGTTGAATGCGTCGTTAAGTAAAACATTTCTTTCTTTCGATTACATCCATATTCCTACCATTGGCTGCTTTATCTGTCATAATTATTGATATACAACAGACACTTCCAAGTTGGCGAAATAACCACGGCGTAATTCATTCAACCACTATTGCTTTATCCGTATGACCAGCGTGCTCTTACAGTAGAAGTACTCGGGCTAGTTTTCGACTAGTACAGAAGAAGGAGGGAAATGTTTTATTTAAAGCGGCAGTATCCGGAATATTTTTATTATTTAAGCATATAGAACAGAAAATCCAATTACGTTTGGTGCATATATGACGCCGCACTCCGCATTGGTTTCACTACGCTGGCTTATCCAGAAAGTATTTTGAAAGTGGGGCACTTTTGACGGGCTCGTACCGATCTCGGTTTTCATTGGCTTATCACAAGTATAGAATTCCCCAACAAGAGATCACGTGAGATTTCGCAAATTTTGAACAAATTTAACTGTCTTGATTGAGGAGTCGTCTCATATCTCCAAAACATATTTATATCCATAGAGGTATGGTACAACGCCTTTCCAGGGGTCGGTGGGTGGGGGATTTGCCTTGAAATTTTCACAGTGGCCAGCTGTTGGCATACGCGTTACATGTAAGGGGGTGTTACTAATTACGTAACGCTCTAGGGGTAGAGGAAGAGGGTACTGTGTTCGATTTACGTAACATTTTTCAAGACTATATGTTATTTTTATTAATTACTTAGACCTAAAAAGGTGGGTTTTTTTGGAAATGCGCGGTCAGTCTAGGATCGATCCCCATCGGCGGGTATATAAAAGACCATGGTATGTGATATCCTGTCTGTGGGATGGTACATATAAACGATCCCTTGCTAAAAAATTTTTTTAGCGGGTTTCCAAAGCGCGTGTGCAGGGATTTCAGCGGGGTTGGGGTTATAGACTGTGTTGAGCGAAGTTTATATGGGGCCATGCTCCCCCAAAAAATACATTTCAATTTTTTTTAAGCTTGGGCAAGTAAGGGTTTCGACCTCCAATATCCTCCCCCTGCACATGCACCCGATTCTTCTCTAAGATTATATGTCAAAATTACCAAATATTAGACATTCAACAGCAGATGGATGGAAGGATAGGATATGTGTTATTTAATAAATAATATTTATTTGAATTTGTCGATTTTAACACGTAAAATTAAGAAGTGAAAACTTTCATTGTCTACTTTAGTATATTTTATTTTAAAAATATATACATGATTAATGTGTTACTAGTATACAAACTAAACTTTAAAAGTTCTACTAACACTTTGTAAAATATCAATTCTGAAATAGGAAGGTACGACTGTCGATAATACCTTGTCAAGATCAAACCGGTTTTAACTAAAGACCCTAGTACCGTATCCTCAACCGAACGTTCTTCGTACAGCGCGAGATTTCTCTTTTAATTTTTTGCGATGATCCATACAATTTGAAATTGGCAAACGCACGTGTTAACTGAAACTGACAACATGCCGAGCTATGGCGGCACAGGCGACGAATCAAGCGTATACGTTTGACGATATCCATTCATAGCGAACACACACAACTTTTTTTAAAGTGCATTTGAGCTTGTATTTCGCATTTGTACATGATGTTATAATATGGTAACCAGAGAATGTAACTTTAACGACGCACTCAACACATTTTATTTTTATATGTCGTCAGACATATGGTTAAGACCCACACAGATATCGAGAAAGGAAACCCGCTGTCGCCACTTCGTGGGCTACTCTTTTTCGATTAACTGCAAGGGATCTTTTATATGCACCATCCCACAGACATGATAGTATTACCACAGCCTTTGTTACACCAGTTGTGGAATACTGGCTAGAACGAGAAATAGCCCGATGGGCCCACCGACGGGGATCGATCCCAGACCGACTGCACATCAAGCGAGCGCTTTACAACTGGGCTACATCCCGCTCCAATTTTTGTTTTGTTTTTTGTACAGACGCTGCAAAGAGAAACCAGATACCTGTCAGAAACACAAAGCCGTTTTTCGGTACAGACGCTGCAAAGAGACACCCGACACCTGTCCGGAAACAAAGACGTTTTTCGGTACAGACGCTGCAAAGAGAGACCCGACACCTGTCCGAAACACAAAGCCGTTTTTCGGTACAGACGCTGCAAAGAGAGACCCGACACCTGTCCGAAACACAAAGCCGTTTTTCGGTACAGACGCTGCAAAGAGACACCCGACACCTGTCCGAAACACAAAGCCGTTTTTCGGTACAGACGCTGCAAAGAGAAACCCGACACCTGTCCGAACACAAAGCCGTTTTTCGGTACAGACGCTGCAAAGAGACACCTGTCCGAAACACAAAGCCGTTTTTTTGGTACAGACGCTGCAAAGAGACACCTGTCCGAAACACAAAGCCGTTTTTTGGTACAGACGCTGCAAAGAGAAACCCGACACCTGTCCGAACACAAAGCCGTTTTTTGGTACAGACGCTGCAAAGAGAAACCCGACACCTGTCCGAAACACAAAGCCGTTTTTTGGTACAGACGCTGCAAAGAGACACCTGTCCGAAACACAAAGCCGTTTTTTGGTACAGACGCTGCAAAGAGAGACCCGACACCTATCCGAAACACAAAGCCGTTTTTTGGTACAGACGCTGCAAAGAGACACCTTTCCGAAACACAAAGCCATTTTTTGGTACAGACGCTGCAAAGAGAGACCCGACACCTGTCGGAAACACAAAGCCGTTTTTTGGTACAGACGCTGCAAAGAGACACCTGTCCGAAACACAAAGCCGTTTTTTGGTACAGACGCTGCAAAGAGAAACCCGACACCTGTCCGAACACAAAGCCGTTTTTTGGTACAGACGCTGCAAAGAGAAACCCGACACCTGTCCGAACACAAAGCCGTTTTTTGGTACAGACGCTGCAAAGAGACACCTGTCCGAAACACAAAGCCGTTTTTTGGTACAGACGCTGCAAAGAGAAACCCGACACCTGTCCGAAACACAAAGCCGTTTTTCGGTACAGACGCTGCAAAGAGAAACCCGACACCTGGCCGAAACACAAAGCCGTTTTTCGGTACAGACGCTGCAAAGAGAAACCCGACACCTGTCCGAAACACAAAGCCGTTTTTCGGTACAGACGCTGCAAAGAGAAACCCGACACCTGTCCGAAACACAAAGCCGTTTTTCGGTACAGACGCTTCAAAGAGAAACCCGACACCTGTCCGAAACACAAAGCCGTTTTTCGGTACAGACGCTGCAAAGAGAAACCCGACACCTGTCCGAAACACAAAGCCGTTTTTCGGTACAGACGCTGCAAAGAGAAACCCGACACCTGTCCGAAACACAAAGCCGTTTTTCGGTACAGACGCTGCAAAGAGACACCTGTCCGAAACACAAAGCCGTTTTTTGGTACAGACGCTGAAAAGAGAGACCCGACACCTGTCCGAAACACAAAGCCGTTTTTTTTTTGTACAGACGCTGCAAAGAGACACCTGTCCGAAACACAAAGCCGTTTTTTTGGTACAGACGCTGCAAAGAGACACCTGTCCGAAACACAAAGCCGTTTTTTGGTACAGACGCTGCAAAGAGAAACCCGACACCTGTCCGAACACAAAGCCGTTTTTTGGTACAGACGCTGCAAAGAGAAACCCGACACCTGTCCGAAACACAAAGCCGTTTTTTGGTACAGACGCTGCAAAGAGACACCTGTCCGAAACACAAAGCCGTTTTTTGGTACAGACGCTGCAAAGAGAGACCCGACACCTATCCGAAACACAAAGCCGTTTTTTGGTACAGACGCTGCAAAGAGACACCTTTCCGAAACACAAAGCCGTTTTTTGGTACAGACGCTGCAAAGAGAGACCCGACACCTGTCCGAAACACAAAGCCGTTTTTTGGTACAGACGCTGCAAAGAGACACCTGTCCGAAACACAAAGCCGTTTTTTGGTACAGACGCTGCAAAGAGAAACCCGACACCTGTCCGAACACAAAGCCGTTTTTTGGTACAGACGCTGCAAAGAGAAACCCGACACCTGTCCGAACACAAAGCCGTTTTTTGGTACAGACGCTGCAAAGAGACACCTGTCCGAAACACAAAGCCGTTTTTTGGTACAGACGCTGCAAAGAGAAACCCGACACCTGTCCGAAACACAAAGCCGTTTTTCGGTACAGACGCTGCAAAGAGAAACCCGACACCTGGCCGAAACACAAAGCCGTTTTTCGGTACAGACGCTGCAAAGAGAAACCCGACACCTGTCCGAAACACAAAGCCGTTTTTCGGTACAGACGCTGCAAAGAGAAACCCGACACCTGTCCGAAACACAAAGCCGTTTTTCGGTACAGACGCTTCAAAGAGAAACCCGACACCTGTCCGAAACACAAAGCCGTTTTTCGGTACAGACGCTGCAAAGAGAAACCCGACACCTGTCCGAAACACAAAGCCGTTTTTCGGTACAGACGCTGCAAAGAGAAACCCGACACCTGTCCGAAACACAAAGCCGTTTTTCGGTACAGACGCTGCAAAGAGACACCTGTCCTAAACACAAAGCCGTTTTTTGGTACAGACGCTGAAAAGAGAGACCCGACACCTGTCCGAAACACAAAGCCGTTTTTTTTTTGTACAGACGCTGCAAAGAGACACCTGTCCGAAACACAAAGCCGTTTTTTTGGTACAGACGCTGCAAAGAGAAACCCGACACCTGTCCGAACACAAAGCCGTTTTTTGGTACAGACGCTGCAAAGAGAAACCCGACACCTGTCCGAACACAAAGCCGTTTTTTTGTACAGACGCTGCAAAGAGAAACCCGACACCTGTCCGAACACAAAGCCGTTTTTTGGTACAGAGGCTGCAAAGAGACACCTGTCCGAAACACAAAGCCGTTTTTTGGTACAGACGCTGCAAAGAGAGACCCGACACCTATCCGAAACACAAAGCCGTTTTTTGGTACAGACGCTGCAAAGAGACACCTTTCCGAAACACAAAGCCGTTTTTGGTACAGACGCTGCAAAGAGAGACCCGACACCTGTCCGAAACACAAAGCCGTTTTTTGGTACAGACGCTGCAAAGAGACACCTTTCCGAAACACAAAGCCGTTTTTTGGTACAGACGCTGCAAAGAGAGACCCGACACCTGTCCGAAACACAAAGCCGTTTTTTGGTACAGACGCTGCAAAGAGACACCTGTCCGAAACACAAAGCCGTTTTTTGGTACAGACGCTGCAAAGAGAAACCCGACACCTGTCCGAACACAAAGCCGTTTTTTGGTACAGACGCTGCAAAGAGAAACCCGACACCTGTCCGAACACAAAGCCGTTTTTTGGTACAGACGCTGCAAAGAGACACCTGTCCGAAACACAAAGCCGTTTTTTGGTACAGACGCTGCAAAGAGAAACCCGACACCTGTCCGAAACACAAAGCCGTTTTTCGGTACAGACGCTGCAAAGAGAAACCCGACACCTGGCCGAAACACAAAGCCGTTTTTCGGTACAGACGCTGCAAAGAGAAACCCGACACCTGTCCGAAACACAAAGCCGTTTTTCGGTACAGACGCTGCAAAGAGAAACCCGACACCTGTCCGAAACACAAAGCCGTTTTTCGGTACAGACGCTTCAAAGAGAAACCCGACACCTGTCCGAAACACAAAGCCGTTTTTCGGTACAGACGCTGCAAAGAGAAACCCGACACCTGTCCGAAACACAAAGCCGTTTTTCGGTACAGACGCTGCAAAGAGAAACCCGACACCTGTCCGAAACACAAAGCCGTTTTTCGGTACAGACGCTGCAAAGAGACACCTGTCCTAAACACAAAGCCGTTTTTTGGTACAGACGCTGAAAAGAGAGACCCGACACCTGTCCGAAACACAAAGCCGTTTTTTTTTTGTACAGACGCTGCAAAGAGACACCTGTCCGAAACACAAAGCCGTTTTTTGGTACAGACGCTGCAAAGAGAAACCCGACACCTGTCCGAACACAAAGCCGTTTTTTGGTACAGACGCTGCAAAGAGAAACCCGACACCTGTCCGAACACAAAGCCGTTTTTTTGTACAGACGCTGCAAAGAGAAACCCGACACCTGTCCGAACACAAAGCCGTTTTTTGGTACAGACGCTGCAAAGAGACACCTGTCCGAAACACAAAGCCGTTTTTTGGTACAGACGCTGCAAAGAGAAACCCGACACCTGTCCGAAACACAAAGCCGTTTTTCGGTACAGAAGCTGCAAAGAGAAACCCGACACCTGTCCGAAACACAAAGCCGTTTTTCGGTACAGACGCTGCAAAGAGAAACCCGACACCTGTCCGAAACACAAAGCCATTTTTCGGTACAGACGCTGCAAAGAGAAACCCGACACCTGTCCGAAACACAAAGCCGTTTTTCGGTACAGACGCTTCAAAGAGAAACCCGACACCTGTCCGAAACAAAAAGCCGTTTTTCGGTACAGACACTGCAAAGAGAAACCCGACACCTGTCCGAAACACAAAGCCGTTTTTCGGTACAGACGCTGCAAAGAGACACCCGACACCTGTGCGAAACACAAAGCCGTTTTTCGGTAGGGGTGTCTGGTTTTGACTTGTTGCAATTGAGCTAGCCAGGAGGGCGGAACGTAGCCCAGTGGTACAGCGCTCGCTCGATGCGCGGTCGGTCTGGGATCGATCCCCGTCAGTGGGCCCATTGGACTATTTCTCGTTCCAGCCACTGCACCTGGACTTGTATATGAAAGGCCGTGGTATGTACTATCCTGTCTGTGGGATGGTGCATATGTCTGACACAAAATATACTGATGGAAAGAAATAAGGGAACACATCAAATTGTAGACCAAATTTAATTCACTACTAGCGTAGTAATGTCTGTATTTCATACCAAGTTGTAATGTGGGATTGAATGTCTGTAGTGTTGACTGTGCTGCCTATATGTTGCCAGTCAACTTCTGACAATATCAATTGATTTTTGATGCAGTCATTATTTCTTGTTGGTATCTGTGTGATCCTTTATTTCTTTCCATCAGTATAATTTGAAAACATTCCGAATTATCCTGAGGGTATACGACATGTTTCGTGTGAATACCCTCAGGATAATTCGGAATGTTTTCAAATTATTTTTAAATCACTGGCAGGATTCTGCAAGTAAGGTTTTGATTGGTGGACATGAGCTCCAACTGGCTGGTGTTAGATCCACATGTAATAGTGGAGCTAATTTTAATTAGATTGTGTTCCACGGTTCCGGCAGCAGATTCTTTTTTCTAATTTAACCAAAGATTAACTTTTTTAAAATTCTATATTTCCGAGATACCCCCCAGAAACTTGCGGTCGTGGTGACTATTCATCCAGGAACCACCAGCAATTTCACTTTCAATCTAATTAAAATTACCCCAGACCAGTAGAGCTTATTTTAATCAGATTGTTCCACTTTACGGCATATTATGCTGTAGAAGTTTAAAGTTAAAGTTTGTTTTGTTTTACGACACCACTAGAGCACATTGACTAATTATTCATCGACAATTGGATGTCAAACATTTAGTAATTCTGACTCATAGTCATCAGAGGAAACCCGCTACATTTTTCTTAATGCAGCAAGGGATCTTTTATATGCACTTTCCTAACAGACAGGTAAGCACACACCACGGCCTTTAACCAGTTGTGGTGCACTGGTTCGAACGAGAGAGAAAAAAAAAACCCAATCAGATCAGATGAATGGATCCACCAACGTGGTTCGATCCTGCGACACGTGCAACTCAAGCGAGCACTAAGTCAACTGAGCTAAATCCCGCTACTTAGAAGCGTAAAATGGCTGTTGGCTAATATATCTGAAGTAGGTGCTCATACTACTTAAGTTATACATGTATCTTATAGTACATAATTTCCGGTCGGAAGTATTTCTCGAGAGGGTATATTAATTTCAGGAAAACCACTCTTATCAATGAGGTGTCAGATTTTTTTGTTGATGACACAGTCTTATTTGCCTTTTTGTACCAATTCAATGACCATAGTCTGTGTAGAAGTTGTGCATGTGTAAACCGTTAGTCTTTTAATTCTTAAGATTTTTGGATCCACTTGGTTTCTCCCATTCCAACCAGTTCCCCACGACTGGTATGTCAAAGACCGTGGTATGTGATGTGCTGTCTTTGAGAAAATGCATATAAATGATTCCTTTTTGCTAATGGAAACTGCGCGTAAGAATTTTATATACATATATTGGCAATTGGCAAAGGTGTTAACGTGCACATTCAGAGCAAGCTGTTGTAGCGCACGCCTGTCTTGGGCACGACAGAAAAGAATGGGGGGGGGGGTGACGAAGGGACCGCCTGTATTGACTGGTACAAGGGAGCACCAGCAGTCCAATCAAGTTGGTAGCAGGCGGAGGGTGGTATGGTGCTATGTAATTTGGAATGTCCCGTAGGATTAAGCCAAGAGAAAGGGTACGCATTTCAGTGAAGGAATTTTGGCACAATTTTGATGGTCGTTCGAATGTGAAAGGTAGAGAGCTACATATAGCTTTCGATTTAGTAGGCCGAGAGTAGCTCGTTTGTAGGACCTTGTTGGTGCTGGGGTGTCTCCCTAGGTTGCCCGTAGGGCCCTTAGAAAGGGCCTGATCTCTTCTGATCGTGGCATGACAACCCAGGGGAGACTCGAGCAATACATACATATATATATATATGTATATGTATATGTATATGTATATGTATATGTATATGTATATGTATATGCATATGCATATGCATATGTATATATACACAGTGGACTCTGTCTAAACCGGATTCACTTGGGACCAATGAAATACGCTGATTTAGAAAGAGTACCGGTGTAGAGTTCGTTCGTCCAGAGTTACAGTTCTTGCAATATAATGATCACAAAATACCAACGTAAATAAAACGTCATATTAACCAAGCGTTTGGACTATGTGCAGTGGCGGATCCAGAAAATCTATTTAGCGGGGCTCCATTGACATGAGGCGGAATGTTAAAGGAACTTTGGGGGAGGTTTGGAGGGGGACCGTAAAGCAATGAAAATTAATATATAATAAAATTATAACTGTCGCAAAAAACTTTTTTTTCTTTTTTTTTGGGGGGGGGGGGCTGCCCCCCTAGATCCGCCTCTGATGTGTAAGACATCTGTGGAAGCAAGACCAAGCAATGCTTGTTTTAGTGAATGGTATAAACCTGAAATATATTTGCGTTTTCTATCAAAATATTGTCCTCGTACACTTGCCGGTAATGGTCACAACGTTTTACTATATCTGATGCTGTCTGTCTTCCAGTCTTGATACGCGATGCTGAATTTTATTCTAAATTTTAATTATATCTATCTGTGTATTTGTATTTTTACACAGTCCTTTACACTGTTTTTTATTTAACTGTTGACTTTTTATATTGATGTTGATCATCACTTTGTTTTTCCCATTACCATAGTTTGGCACCCAATAGCAGATGTATTTTTCGTGCTGGGGTGTCGTTAAACATTCATTCATTCAATAATTCATTCATTCATTCCAATCTTGAATTTGAAAGTTAAATCTTTTTTGTTTTCACAGAGGATTTGATGAAAATCCATCGATTAATTTCACTGTATGTTCTAAGGTGAGTTCGATACGTTGCTGGTTTCTTTTTTTGGTCGCTCCGCTTTTGCAAATTCAGTAAGACAATGCAAAATGGAAGCGCCATTTCATGATTCATTTTCATTCATTTTAACTTATTTTCGTGCTTATATCCAATAAAGGTTCAAGCACGCTGGCTTGGGCACACGCCTCAGCTATCTGGGCTGTCTGTCCAGGACAGAGGGTTAGTTGTTAGTGGTTAGTGAGAGAGAAGAGGGAGTAGTGGCCTACCCATTGTATCCTTAAATAGCGCAGGCATTAGTTTTAACCCGTAAAAAATGGACACTAAATTTAATTAATTTAAAAACCTGTAACTCATTTGGATAAAGTTAGAATAGAGTGAAAGAAGAGTCTGTGACGTTAAAACAGGAAATATCCTTAAAAATAGACTAGAACTCGAATCAATAAACCGCTACTTCTCAGCGGCACGTGCGTTTTTAAAAATATGAAAAATGCAATTATGGGTACTACAAACACCAGGATGACCAGAAACACTTCGGTTGTATGGAAATGGATAATCTAAACAATAAAATATAAGTAATGTTTGATTTCAGTGATCATAAACGGCTCTAATAGAGAAACATATACTGCAGTGTTTAGAAACTAGGGTCCGTCCCTTTAAGAACTCGCTCTGGGTTGGAGCCGGTACCGCACTGCGAACCCTGTACCTACCAGCCTGTAGTCCGATGGCTTAACCACTGCATCACCGAGGCCGATAGGAAGCGTCATTGACTCATTCTTATTTATGCAGGTACTTGTTTTGACAAAACAGATCGGCATCATAAAATGCAGGTATGATCACATACAAATAATAATCCGATTTATCTTGCTACCTACACCCGTTATAACAGGCGTGATTAATTGTTTATTAAGCCGTCAAAAAACACGGTTATTTCATAATACTTTGGTGTCAAAATACTGAGGAACTGCCGTCATTGTTTAAAATGAAAGAAAGAAATGTTTTATTTAACGACGCACTCAACATATTTTATTTACGGTTATATGGCGTCAGACATATACATGTAGTTACGGACCACACAGATATTGAGAGGAAACATCGCTGTCGCCACTTCGTGGTCTACCCTTTTCGATTAGCAGCAAGGGATCTTTTATATGCACCATCCCACAGACAGGATAGTACATACCACGGCCTTTGTTACACCAATTGTGGAGCACTGGCTGGAACGAGAAAAAGCCTAATAGGTCCACCGACGGGGATCGACCCTGGACCGATCGCGCATCAAGCGAACCCTTTACCACTGGGCTACATCCTGTCCCTGTTTAAAATGTGACCACTGGCAGACATTAGAGGTAAGATCGCGTCTCTGTGTATATCCCTGCATCCACCTTTTTGCAATCCTCTGCCGCAAAATTCATTTTTGGTAAAAACAAACGTTCACTAACTAACGACTGCCGGTAGTAGGGGACAAGCTCTGGTGGTTACAAGTGACCTTAACAATGCCAGAAGTCCCTATTGAAACTCCTCGAAGTTTGGTCAGACTAAGCCCACAGCTAAATTATGTGGTTGAACAGGTGTGTAGATTCAAGAGACAGCACCCGCGGTTGGTTGAAACAAGGACTGGGATGTGGAGGTCGACAGCAAAAGACTTTTTAAAGATAGGAGGATTACATATCAGATTTCGGGCATAAAATGAGATGGAATTCAAAGGAGTTGTAAATTAAAGGGGTTTCTGATCGTTCTATTATTTGAAAAAAGGAAAAATTTCATCTTATTTGCTAAAAGATTGTTTTTGGAGACTCACGAATGTTATTTTAAGAGAAACATCTTAGTTTGGGCTTCTTACTCAAATATTAAGACGAACAAAACAGTGTCCATTTATCACGGGCTGAAATAGGGCCTGCACCTTTGACGTTATATATATACCATCTCACGTGAATCCTAGGTCAGATATTTTATTTTAAGGAGTAAGCAATAACTATGGCTGTGATTGGTGGATATACACGTATGTGACACTGGTTATTTGTACAAATACTATGACAAATCCCCCATCAGTTCTACAGGTTTTATTACCTGGACAATTATTACACTAGTGATATTTTGTACTTGTTAATAACTGGGGTGGCAATAAAAATTTCAACTGGCATTTTGTGCGGATCCGAGTGTGGCTATTGTAAACTCAAGTTTCTTTGAGTAATTATCAATGGGAGGTACCGCACTGTCAGTGTATATACTGGCCCGGTGGTTTGAAACATTGCTTCTGTTCTTTTTATTAAGAATTGTTACTCCAGTCGTCAATAGCAATTTATTTGGTCTAATTTCTCGTTCCAGCCACTGCAGCACGACTGGTATATCAAAAGCCGTGGTATGTACTAACCTGTCTGTGGGATGGTGTATATGAAAGATCCCTTGCTGCTAATCGAAAAGAATAGCCCATGAAGTGGCGACAGTGGTTTGCCTCTCTCAATATCTGTGTGGTCCTTAACCATATGTCTGATGCCATATAACCGTAAATAAAATGTGTTGAGTGCGTCGTTAAATAAAGCATTTCTTTCTTTCCTTATTTGGTCTAATGAAACGTTAAGAGCAGACTGATTGGTGTGTACAGGCAGTTTTAGGTCTATCGTGGTACGGACTAATGAAACGTTAAGAGTAGACTGATTGGTGTGTACAAGCAGTTTTAGGTCTATCGTGGTACGGACTAAGGGCGGTTTGCACGATTATATATTTTCTTATTGGATGGATGAATGAGTGAAGAGGCTAAGCGTTCACCGATGTCTTTTTACTTCCGGTAAAATGAGTATGAAAACGGGAGCAGTGTCATTTCACTACAGTCCTTCCCACAGCGAACGCCCTTTTTAATACTGTGGAATTCACTACAAGTTATTTATTTCTGAGCCGATTGTTTTCTAAATTACACACACAAAAAAAAAAAAACATATTTTTTTCTTTATTTCCAGGACACTTTTATTTTCTTCTTACGTGAAACCCAATTGAAATGATTTACACACACACACACCCCCAAAAAAAAAAAAAAAAAAAAAACAACCCTATAAAAAACATGTTTGTAGGAGAATGGGACAACTGTCTTTAGGCTAAACTGATCTTAAATGGGACAAATTTAAATCTGTATTTTTGAGATGTTACACTCTAATTGTGAATGTATAATAAATGCATTACAAAGATTTAAAAAATATATTTTCGTTTCTAAACAGTTTAAATTATTAAATTGCCTAGCCGTCAATAGGCGTGATAAAGAAAACACGTTGGTTTGTTTTGTCTAATTATACCACTAGAGCACATTAATTTATTAATCATCGGCTATTTTGACATAGAGACTTCGAGTGGAAACCCACTACATTTTTCCCATTAGTTGCAAAGTTTTTTGTCTTTTTTGGCTATATGCACCATCCAACAGATGGCCTTTGATATACCAGTTGTGGTGCACTGGCTGGAACAAGAAATAGCCCATCTATGCTCCCATATCTCTCTGTCTGTCTCTCTATCTCTCCCTCTATGCCCCCATCTCTCTCTGTCTGTCTCTCTATCTCTCCCTGTATGCCCCCATCTCTCTCTCTCTCTCTCTCTCTCTCTCTCTCTCTCTCTCTCTCTCTCTCTCTCTCTCTCTCTCTCTCTCTCTCTCTCTCTCTCTCTCCAGAGACCGGACACGGGGAAACCCACTACATTTTCCCCATTAGTTGCAAAGTTGTAGTTTTTTTTTGCTGTATGCACCATCCAACCGACGGCCTTTGATATACCAGTCGTGGTGCACTGGCTGGAACAAGAAATAGCCCATCTATGCTCCCATATCTCTCTGTCTGTCTCTCTATCTCTCCCTCTATGCACCCATCTCTCTCTGTCTGTCTCTCTATCTCTCCCTCTATGCCTCCATCTCTCTCTCTCTCTCTCGTTTCTTTCACCTGCATTAGAGATTGTGCCCCCACCCACACCCCACACCACCTCCCTCAGATATTATTTCTACGAGCCTGGTTTAAAGTGAATGTGGTTGTTGCCTATGTGATGGGCACGGGACCCTTCAACTATTATAAATCAGATTGTCCTTTCCTGGGTGACATGCATATAAATCCTGGTTTCCCTAAACTCTGTCTCAATTTGCTGATCGACACGGACGGTTTGCGTTTTTTCGGCTACGGATCAGGAAAACTGTCATGTTCACAAAACCTGGTTTCCACAAAATAAATTACACATTGCCGACTGACGTGTTTTTTTGTTTTGTTTTAATGGACAACAATCACAGGCGATATGCGTCTGTTTGCGACAGATTGTGGAAATTGAAACCTGTTCAGCTTTGATTGATCTGTTCCATTTTGACGCAAGTGGACAACAGTGCCGGCGAGAGAGCCGAGTGGGCGTGAATCGGAAGGTGTGTGCCAAGCTTTATACACATTCGTTGAAAGGGACATTCCTGAGTTTTCTGCAATTTTTAAGATGTTATTAACTAACAGAGACTTTTTAACGATTGTAATTATATATCAAATATATTTTTCTGCATACAGTATTAGTGGTAATGTATTAAACGTGTTTCTGATCGTTCTAATATAGGTACTAGGTTAAATATCATTTTATTTCCCAACATATTATTTTTTCGTACGTACGAAATTATTTGAAGACAAAATCCAGTTTGGGCTTCTTACAAATATTAAGACGACCAGAAACACATTGAATATACAGACACTGATATTCTAAACAAGAAAATATATTTAATATTTTATTGGTCAGAAACATCTTACAATGCAGCAAACTCGGGCAATAAAGTCAAGGTTTGTTTTGTTTAACGAAACCACTAGAGCACATTAAATTTTTTTTTTTTTTTTGAATTTGTTGATTTTTTCAAATATTTTCAAGGATTTATATTTTCGATGCCGACTACTTACCCTCGAAACCCACGAAAATAAAAATCCTCAAATATTTCCGGTTATACGGTAGTCCTAAAGAGGAAAACGGCTACATTTTGTCCATTAGTAGTAAGGGATCTTTTATATGCACCATTCCACAGATATGATAACACATACCACGGTATTTGATATACCAGTCGTGGTGTACTGGCTGGAACGAGAAATAGCCAAAATGGACCCACCGGCGTGCGATGGGGATCGATCCTAGACTGACCGTGCAGCAGGCGTGCGCTTTAACGTAACCACTAGAGCACATTGATTTATTAATCATCAGCTATTGGATGTCAGACATTTGGTAATTTGACATATTTTCTTAGAGAGGAAACCCGCTATATTTTTCAGTTGTGGTGTACTGACAGGAATGAGGAATAACTCGATGGGCCCACTGACGGGAATCGATCCTAGACCGACATCGCATCAGGCGATAGTTTTACCCTGGGAGCATAAAGTGCAACACGTTGACTGTCAATAGCATTTTATTCACACAAAAAAGAATCGAGGGGGGGGGGGGGGGGGGGAGACTAAACATCCCGATCACCCCTATACACACACACACACACACACACACACACACACACACACACACACACACACACACACACACCAAAACAAGCAGAAGAAGAAAAATAATAAGAAGAAACACCAAGAACACACACATAAGATATCCGAGAAATTGAATGTCTCGCCTACGATAAACTTATTCATCCACACGTTCCTCTCAATGCCTGTGAAAAATAATTAAATGAAACTGAATTGAATTAAATTAAATTAAAATTGAATTAAAACTGTTATTTAAAAATATATAATTAAAACATGCACTGAAATGAATATTAATAAATCATTTAACCTCTGTAAGACTTCAAGGAGTTTTAGACTATTAACTACTCAGTTGTCCCCCAGAACAAAAAAATCCTAGCCCTGATACATTCACTCGCTCCGTTCTGCTTCTGTTCAAACCTAATCGTCATTTTCCAGTGAAATCAGTCAGTATGGTTTTAACACAGTTCATATTAAATTTTGGTGCACGTTCGTTCAACGCTTTTTATTTTACCTAATAGAAATTTCAATTTCAGTTCCGCATGAGGTCGGCAATCAAAATATGAATTGACCTTAGCCCTAAGATCACCTTAAATGCATAGCTACCTTATGCACTAAGGTGACCTTAGCCCTAAGATCACCTTAAATGCATAGCTACCTTATGCACTAAGGTGATCTAAGGTGATCGCTTCGTGGAACGGGGCCCTAGAGCTGAACCTGAAAGTATTTTGTTTTAAACCTAATATTCAGGGTGAAGCCTTTATTTATTACGCTATGACAGCACATGATTGCAGCTTAAACAAAATACACACATACACACTCATGTTTGTTTCATTTACTAAGTTCAGCTGTGGCGGTGGGTACGTCAGCTAAAGACGTAGTAACAGTCGCATTTTGCGGATTCGTACTCATGTTCCGTTGAAGCATCTGCGTTTTCGGTTTGCAATGCGAGCATCTAATTTTAGCGGCGAGAATCTTTCTGTAGTTGGCCGAGCTGCTGACGAGGATGTAGAAATTCAGTCCGAAGTTGAGCATGTATATGAGATGAAAGAGCGGCCACAATTCCATGGTGAGAAGCAAAGCTTTTAGATCAATCTGGGTTAAGCTGAGTAGAACCTGAACACATTCTGCGATGGAGAAAGGCAGGAGAGTCAGGAATGCAATGACCGAGACCAACACCAGAGGGCGCGTCGAGCTGTCTTGGTTGCTTCGAGCGGAACTCGGTGTAAACGTCTTCCGAAAGGTGGCGCTGCGTCGAATCCGGACGATAATGGCGACGTTGAGGATGAAGATGAGCAGGCAGGGGAGAGTCGACGACAGAACCAAGCGGATGGCGATGAACAAAGCGATCAGCGCATCTGACACACGACGTCCCCCGCACAGACCCCCCTCCACTCTAAGACTGGTCAGGACTGGGAGCATGACCACCGCGAACACCAGAGCGAGGCAGGAGCAGATGACCAAAGCCTTCTTCTTGGTGCAGAACCGGTCACGTGTAATCGGGAACAGCACGCAGACGAGCCGGTCAAGACTGAGTCCAACCACCAACCATGGCGACAGCATCATAGTGCTGTATCTGACGTATTGCCAAAGCTTGCAGATGATGTTGTTTAAATGACTGACGTGAGTATAACCAAACGTCAGCTCGGTCTCCTCGACAACCTTTATAATCATTTGGACGCTGTCGGACAGGGCGAGCGCTTTCAAATAAACTGGGTAGGACAGGAGAGAAAATTGGCCGTCGCTCATCAGCAAGAAGGAAAAGACGTTTCCAACCAAGCCAAACGAAACAACGATCAAAACAATTACCCAGTATTCCTGTCCTGATAAATGAAAATAAGGCCAGCCACCAGTATCTGTGCTTAAGTTCGCCCCTTCTTCAATAGCATCGGTAGCCGTAGTAAAATCGGACAGATCTCCGTTCATTACGCAAGATGAGTTGGCCATTTTGTTTGCCGGTACTTTGTCAGTTCTTGTGGACCTGTAATAATAATAATAATAATAATAATAATAATAATAAATGATAATAATAACAACAACAACACTAATAATAACAATAAATAATAATAATAATAATAAATGATAATAACAACAACAATAATAATAACAGTAAATAATAATAAATGATAACAACAACAATAAATAATAATAAATGATAATAACAATAATAATAATAGTGATAATTATAAATGATAATAATAATAATAATAAATAATAATAATAACAACAATACTAATAATAACAATAAATAATAATAAATGATAATAACTATAATAATAATAACGATAATAATAAATGATAATAATAATAAAAATAAATGATGATGATGATGATGATAATAATAATAAGAAGAAGCAGACTAATAAGAAATCATCAAGAAAATATCATCATCATCATCATCATGTCATAATAATAATAATCAACATCATCATCATTGTCATAATAATAATAATAATCAACATCATCATCATCATCATCATTGCCATAATAATAATAATACTCAACATCATCATCATCATCATCATTGTCATAATAATAATAATAATACTCAACATCATCATCACCATCATTGCCATAATAATAATAATACTCAACATCATCATCATCATCATCATTGCCATAATAATAATAATAATCAACATCATCATCATCATCATCATTGTCATAATAATAATAATAATACTCATCATCATCACCATCATTGCCATAATAATAATCAACATCATCATCATCATCATTGCCATAATAATAATAATAATACTCAACATCATCATCATCATCATGTCATAATAATAATAATACTCAACATCATCATCATGTCATAATAATAATAATAATAATCAACATCATCATCATCATCATGTCATAATAATAATAATAATAATCAACATCATCATCATCATCATTGCCATAAAGATTCATGTAAGAACAACAACATCGTAGCCTAGGACGTAATGTAGAACGGTCGCCCTGTGTGTGATGGGTCACAAAATCAATTCCATCATATGTGACTCGCATCCATGTTTTTTTCTCGTTCCAACCTGTGATAATCCCATGTGGCCCCAGGCAGGGATGTTGTGAGGGTTTCGTGGGTCTACATCCCTACCAACCCGCTTTTTGTTTAACTAATATTAATGTGTTTTATCAGCCTCGGTGGTGTCGTGGTTAAACCATCGGACATAAGGCTGGTAGGTACTGGGTTCGCAGCCCGGTACCGGCTCCCACTCAGAGCGAGTTTTAACGACTTCATGGGTAGGTGTAAGACCACTACACCCTCTTCTCTCTTACTAACCACTAACAACTAACCCACTGTATGTTGCCTACCATGCAGGGATGTTGTCTACCAGTAAACAGCACCCCAGAGAAACGAGGGAGGACTTTTGATAAAGACAGCCAGTGCTGAGTTCTTGTGTGGGATACTACCTATGAGACAAGAAAGAAAGACATGTTTTACTTAACGACGCACTCAACACATTTTATTTACGGTTATATGGCGTCGGACATATGGTTAAGAACCACACAGATATTGAGAGAGGAAACCCACTGTCGCCTCTTCATGGGCTACTCTTTTCGATTAGCAGCAAGGGATCTTTTGTATGCACCATCGCATAGACAGGATAGTACATACCACGGCCTTTGTTACACCAGTTGTGGAGCACTGGCTGGAGCGAGAAATAGCCCAATGGGTCCACAGACGGGGATCGATCCTAGACCGACCGCGCATCAAGCGAACGCTTTACCACTGGGCTACGCCCCACCCCTATGAGACAAGAAACTGCAGTGAATTGGTTAAGCCTGCTTGCAAGAGTCTGAGTGGATGTGGACTAGGTATGCATGCACAGATGCCCATCGGATCGCATTGAACTGTGCGTTTGTGAGAAGTAAAATATTCAATAGAAACGTATTTCATATGAAGAATCAGCGAGTCATTTTGAATGACATATGCCTCTGTATGCTGCAATTCGCTATCAAGTTAAAGGCATACTGTCACGGATTTAAGGACCTTATTTCTCTAAAAATTTATAATAAATAAAAAATTATATTAATTGTAGGAAACCACATCTAGCTATTACATCACCTTAACTGAACCACGATGGAGTGAAATCCATGCCATCCCTCTCGGCATATTTTAGTTTTTGAATTATGGACCATTGCCATAATTCAATTATTTTTACAAAATGTCATTAATAAATGGAATATGATGGTTATGAAGATGGTTGAATAAAGTACATTTAGGGACAAATTGAATTATTTTTGTTCAGGTAATACTTTGTTAGACCATTAAATAGGTCAGTGGTCTGTGACAATATGTCTTTTATCTATGTCGCGACTACCTACAGTATATTATCCATTTCTAAGGAAGGCACAGGCATTAAAAGCCTAGTGTGTGCTTTCTGGTGGTCATATGGTGGCACTGAACGATTAGATCATCGAAGAATAACAGTGACACCAGATATATTTATCATTTATATCATGGCAGTCTGCAATTTTGATGGTGAACGATCGCGAAAAACATCATACCAGTTAGACCTACCTGGTTACCAAACACACGTACATGACATTTGATGAGTATGCAGACCGTGTATTGGTTTCATACAACATAGAACATCCCAAAAGACGATATTGTATGGGATACATGCATTATGAGTATCATCAAATAATTTAGAAGGTATTCGAGGAAGAAGAAGGAAATGTTTTATTTAACGACACACTCAACACATTTTATTTACAGTTATATGGCGTCAGACATATGGTTAAGTACCACACACAGATATTGAGAGAAGAAACCGGCTGTCGCCGCTTCAAGGGCTACTCTTTTCGATTAGCAGCAAGGGGTCTTTTATATGCACCATCCCACAGACAGGATAGTACATACCACGGCATTTGTTGAACCAGTTGTGGAGCACTGGCTGGAATGAGAAATAGCCCAATGGGTCCTCTGACGGGGATCGATCCTAGACCGATCGCACATCAGGCGGACGCTTTACCACTGGGCTACGTTTCTCGCCCCTTCTAGGAAGAAGGCACTATTGTATATATGACGTCTTATAAAGGAAAGTTAAATCCCTGGCCCTGCCTCTCTACCTTCACAGAATGTCACATAAAGTCTGATTTATTTGGGGGAAAAGGGTTAAAAGACGTCTTGGGGGTGCATGGAACTGCTACTCTGACGTGACTCATGCCTTTATCTACATGGCACCCATCTCTTATGTCAGTAACTTTCATGATAACACCAGTGACCATGTTGATGTAATGCTAGAATAGGAAGACAAAGGAAGCCATTCCACCCACCCAGTATGCCCGATTGCAGCACTCAAAATGGTGTGCTTACCAAGCCAATAATATGAGTCACCAGTGAACAATGTCAAGAACATGCAGTGCACCCACTCCCGAGGGACGGGGAAGGACTTTTGATATCGATGGCCAGTGCAGGGTTCTTGTGCAGAATACCCTTAAGCTAACTTTAGCTTCCAAAATCTGCAGCAAAAACGATGATAAATTAAGATTCTCATTGCAGCTTTTTTCCTCAATAATTTGTCTGTGTATTTCATTCCTTTTATAAAACATTCATCTAGTGATATTGTGCATGACATTACTGCATTCATTACCCTCACCGGCCTCGGTGGCGTCGTGGCAGGCCATCGGTCTTCAGGCTGGTAGGTACTGGGTTCGGATCCCAGTCGAGGCATGGGGTTTTTAATCCAGATACCAACTCCAAAACCTGAGTGAGTGCTCCGTAAGGCTCAATGGGTAGGTGTAAACCACTTGCACCGACCAGTGATCCATAACTGGTTCAACAAAGGCCATGGTTTGTGCTATCCTGCCTGTGGGAAGCGCAAATAAAAGATCCCTTGCTGCCTGTCGTAAAAGAGTAGCCTATGTGGCGACAGCGGGTTTCCTCTAAGAAAATCTGTGTGGTCCTGAACCATATGTCTGACGCCATATAACCGTAAATAAAATGTGTTGAGTGCGTCGTTAAATAAAACACTTCTTTCTTTCTTTCTTTCTTTCTTTCATTACCCTCAGAGCTCTAAGTTAGACCAAAGGAAAACTGAGAGCCTAGTTGATATGACTGCTGAGATATTGGAATACCCTTCCAAAGGCTGTGCTGAATTGGTTAACTATAGTTACAAGAGTCGACTGGATGTGGCACTAGATGGAAAGATTCACAAGTGACGTTGCACTTTTCCCCTGAGTAATTCGACTGTATATTTTGTTATTTGTATAAAAAAAATCAAAATCCATCTAGTGATATTTTGATTGATATAACTACATTCATTACCCTCAGAACTCTTAAGTTAGATTAAAAGAAAAGCTTAGAGTCTACGTGGAATGGGTTCTGAGGTATTGATATCAATAGGGTTTTGCATGGCGGCCATCTTGGAAATCCATGATGGCGACCAAAACTAGGGTCTGCTCCTTTAATAGACCTCATTCACATTCCCATTGCACATATGCGCGAAGAGTACCGTCCCTTGCTCAACTGGACGGTATCCAGGCTATGTACAAATTGGGGGGAATGATCGACAGTTATGCGCGTCGTGAGTAGCTTCGTAGGAGCTGTGAATCTCTAGCGACTAACGTACATATTTCGTATAAGATGTTAAAATGGCTGCGAAAAACGGTCTACTAAAGTTTACATCGGAATGGTTTAAGACCAAAAGCAGTGAAACATTAACTTAGACGAAGTCTCTGGAGCCGCGTGTCAAGGGTATTTTAACAACGCAAAATTAACAGATTCATACAATAAAATTAACTTTAGTGGAATGTGTTTTTTACTTTTAACAATTAGAATTATAGTTAAATACTCACGCGGATTTCCAGTAATGTTTAATTCTCCACATGTATTAGTATTTAAAATTTAATAAAATATGCCTCCCCTTCCCCCTAAAAAACAAACAAAACCCCTATCTCACATAGACCTTTATCACAGCTCTATTTTCCCTTATCGTTTCATTAAAAAAGATAGTCGTACAACTACTAATCAATGTTACATGTCTGTCAACAAATTATTTATTTATTTATGTATTTGTTTATTTACTTATTTATTATCTTATTTATCTTATTTTATTTATTTTATTTTATTTTCACTATCATTTATATCAGATACATACAACTTCACTTGAAATAATGTCTGATATTTTACGAAGTTTTAAAACATATATGAGCCGTCACAGGCTCAAAGTATGACGTCACATGTAAACACAGATGTAAAAGTTGACATGCTGTTTGCGTTGTTTGTTTTGAAGGATTTAGAAGATGACATCGTCTTCTTTACATGAAGATCAGTTTGAAGTAAACATATATCTGTATGTACAATAGTGTTTGGTTACTATTTTGTATTTTGTACCTGAGAACATTGGTCGTTAGCGATACCATCAGCACTTTGATACACATTTACAAGTATAGGGAGAAGTCTTATATATCGATATGGTATGCAAGTATCACACGTTTTTATAACGTACATGATTATACATAACATAAAGTTCAGCAACGTTTCCGGAGTGGTAGACCCATGCAACCCGATACGATCCTAATTTGATGTTTGGTCTAACTTATGAATATTGTATATAACTTCAGGCCCGTAGCCAGTATGATTAGCGGGGGCGGGGGATCTAAATTTCATGTAAACGGAACTCATCAAACGCGAGCGCCGAAGGCGCGGAGCCGTGTATATAAAACCCCTTGCCAAACAATGCGATGACGCCGGTTACACTCGAGAATAATACCCGAACTTTTGTTGAGAAATATACGTTAACAAGTTGCATTAAGTTGTGGTATGCATGTAAAATGGATGTATTTATAATAAATGATACATGGTATACTTCTCACATGCCACAAACAGGATAGCATACACGACGTCCTTTGATAGATCATTGGCTGGGACGGGAAATAATCAAACGGGCCCACTGAGGAGGATCGAACTTTCAGCAAATGGAACCTCAGACAGACGTTCTTGTTACGCTATCCCGGTCATTTAGGGACAAGGACTTTCATATGTAAAATCCCATTTTGTTTTTCATTTGAGCAGAACTCTCAATCCTGCGTGAACTCTCAATCCCCCCGATCCCACCGATCCCACCTGGCTACGGGCCTGACATGGCACTTAATATGTTTGCTTCAAACATTCAAACGAAGTACCTTATAACTGGTACCTTATGACTGGTACCTTATGACTGCGCATAATAAACCCTCATGAGTTTATATGAAAGAGACCATCCTGAGTTTGTAGCTATATTATCAATTATTAATTAATCTGTTATAAATAAAACTTACACCTTACTTAGGTTAAAATTAATAATCTTGCTTCGAATTTAAATAGCTCTTTATGCAATACAGTTACATTTCTGACCATTCTTAGGTCGGTAGCAACCAAGAAGTCCCACTTTTATAAACCCGGTTTAAAATACGGTTTTTGGCCCCCCCCCCCCCCCCCACCACCAACTAGACTGTGTCCCTCCACTACAGATTGTGCCCCCCCTCCCCTCCCCCAACTCCAGATATCGTTCCTACGAGCCTGATTCTAATGTTTTATATACCATAGCTCAACTTTGATGTGTATCATTTAATTTTATTCCAAATACCGAACAAAATTTTAAATAACTTGGTGAAAAGAAATCCCGACAAGAATCCTGAATGTATTTATCTGTATACTACTTTATAAATATTTAAATCATGTTAAATACGATAAATATCTGCATACATACACGCGCGCACACATTATATTATTTTAGCCCATATCCGATATTTATTGCGTACGAATCCGAACCGATGGTTTGTCGGGCGTTAACAACAAAATATTTTTTATTTCGTGATAAGCAATAATTCACAAATGTCTCCAATAAGTCTTGTTGGATGTCGACAGAATTTTCAGGTTCCCTACTGATAGAATAATTAATCATGGAGCTATTCACATTCCTATTGCGTGGCCTTCCATTGTCTATGCCCCCCCCCCCCCCCCCCCCCAACTTGTCCACAGGTCTATTTTTGCGAGATCTCGCGGGAGGTTGCGGTTTGCTTCCTCGATTTACCCCGCAACGGGCACATGCGCAGTGGAATGTGACAGAGGTCTATTGAAAGGACATTTCAGTCTTTTCAAAATATACCTGACCACCCTTTCAGCACCTTGTTCGCTACTGGTTTATACGGATCCAGTATTCTTTGGAAAATAATAACTCTTAATTAAACGATCTGGAGTCTAATAATTTATCTTGTAGAAAAAAGCATTACGCATGCTATCATGCTAATGAAGATAAGATTAATAGTCTTAGCTTTAACTACTTTTGCTTGACACATGCTAATACCCAATAAGTGTGAAAATTTATGATAACGAGAAGTCAAAACTCGAGTTAAGTCGTGCATCATTGAGACTCTGTATAACCCTTTCCTTGCTGGTATAAATTATTTTAAATATTTCCGGTGAGTGTAAGTTATGTTAAATATTTAGCATGATACAAATGTTTAATTCAAATATGGAGCGCACTGGAAATTTATGATAATGAGAAGTCAAAACAAGACCATAAATTACTTAAATTATTCCCGTTGAGTTTCAGTTATTTTGAATATTTAGTATGATAGTGGGGATACTGATATAGATGATTAATTCAAATAAGGAACTCAATGAAAATTGATGATAATGAGAAGTCGAAACTCAAGTTAAGCCGTGTATCATTGAGACTATAATTTATAGAAAATATTTCCGGTGAGTTTCAGTTATTTTAAATATTTAGTATGGAGTATGGAATTCAAATATGGAGTTTGCGCAGGAAGATGTCACATTGGGAAGCATTTGCAAACAGCGGCAAAGAGTTAATTAAAGGGACATTCCCGAGTTTGCTACATTGTAAGATATTTCCGACTAATAAAATATTTCTACGATTAAACTTACACATTAAATTGATTTTCTTGTTTAGAATATCTTATGTGTTTCTGGTCGTCTTAATATTTGTAAGAAGCCCAAACTAGATTTTGTCTTCAAATAATTTCGTACGTACGAACAAAAATATTTTAGGAAATAAAATGAAATTTAACCTAGTACAAATATTAGAACGACCAGAAACACGTTTAATATACAGTCACTAATATTGTAACCAGACAAATATATTTGATATGTAATTACAATCGTTAAAAAGTTTCTGTTAGTCGATAACATCTTAAAAATTGCAGCAAACTCAAGAATGTCCCTTTAACTCATTTAAAGGGACGGTCCCGAGTTTTCTGCCATTGTAACATGTTTCCGACAAATTGTTATTAATAGCTTAAACAATTGTTTGTTTAAAGACACCATTAGAGAACATTGGTCTATTAATCATCAACTATTGGATGTCAAACATTTGGCAATTTAGGGCAAACCCGCTACCTTTTCCCGTTATTAGCATGTAAAAAGTACTCTCTGTCTGTCTGTCTCTGTCTGTCTGTCTGTGTGTCTCTCTGTCTCTCTCTGTCTCTCTCTCTCTCTCTCTCTCTCTCTATCCAGAGACCGGACCCGGGATGGACATGCCTGAAACCTTAGTGGTATAGGAGTATGTAAAGAGTACTCCTCTCTCTCTCTCTCTCTCTCTCTCTCTCTCTCTCTCTCTCTCTCTCTCTCTCTCTCTCTCTCATCTCTCTCTCTCTCTCTCTCTCTCTCTCTCTCTCTGTCCTCTCTCCCTCTCCCTCTCTCTCTCTCTCTCTCTCTCTCTCTCTCTCTCTCTCTCTCTCTCTCTCTCTCTCTCTCTCTCTCTCTCTCTCTCTCTCTCTCTCTCTCTCTCTATTCAGAGACCGGATCCGGGATGCACATGCACGAAACCTTAGTGGTATAGGGGCACGTAAAGATACTCTAAGTCCTAGGTCAAAGATATTAATCAATATAAAACCCTGACGCATATTCTGAGGAACCGACATACAGCTTTTTCGGTATTGGTGGTGTAGAGGTTAAGTTATTCGACTTAAAGGGACAGACCCTAGTTTTTGTTTTTTTAAACACACTAAGGCATATTTTTCACTATTAAAGCTGTTTATGATCACTGAAATCAAACATTACTTATATTTTATTGTTTAGATTATCCATTTTCGTACAACCAAAGTGTTGCTGGTCATCCTGGTGTTTCTAATACCACAAAATGCATTTTCCCATATTTGTAAAAACGCACGTGCGTCTGAGAAGTAACGGTTATGGAATCGCGTTTTAGTCTATTTTTAAGGGTATTTCAACGTCACAGATTCTTGTTTCACTCTGTTGTATCCAAATTTGTCACAGGTTTGTAAATTAACCAGACTTAGTGTCCATTGTTATGGGTTGAAACTAGGGTCTAGGCGAAAGAAATGCCTTAGTGTTTAAAAACTAGGGTATGTCCCTTTAAGGCTGGTAGGCAATGGGTATGAAATGTTAAAGGCCGAAGGAGTAGGTGTATGACAACTACATCAACTCCCCTTCCATTAACAACTAACAACAAACCATTAAACCGTTGTCCTGAACAGACAGCCCAAACAACTGAGATGTGTGATGTGGTCGCCCAAGACAGCGTGTTTGAACTTTAAATGCATATCGGCACGAAAAATGGTAAAACAAATATATTGTATTATATGGTCTATTTGGGTCGGGATAAGTTTGGACAGCATCAGTGGAATAGTAAGTCTAGTCCAGATTTCAGAATATCACACGCTGTTTGCGTTTCATTATCTGTTGCCTACAGAAAACAAACAAAACAAACAAACAAACAACACAAACTAAAACACCCCACCCCCAAAATACGAAATACAGCACACACCCCAACCAAAAAAAAAAAAAAAAAATAAAAAAAAAAAAAAAAAAAACCAATAATAAAAATAACAACCTCAACAACCAAAATATGATTCTTCTTGTAACAGGAAAAAAAAGGTTTCAACAAAAGTAAAGTCTTATATAGCTTGTATGGTTTTATTCAGCACATTTCATATAATATATAGAGAGAGCGAATGACCTTACCTGTTCGTCACTTAACCAAACGTATGCCTTGGTCTTTGCTCTTAACCAAACTATACCGTGACTACCTTGTTAGTTTGTGGTTTATATGTATCCAGCGATCTTTGGCAAGTAATGAATTTCAATTAAACAACCTGGAGGCTAATAATTAATCTTGAAAATAATGCCACGCTAATGGAGATAATGACAAAAGGCTTGAGTTAAACTATTGGTGCTTGCCACGCCGTAAAGAAATAACAAACATAGTGAACATTAATAATAAATAATTAGACGTGTCATTTGTATAATTACTAATAATAAAAACTTAGAAATGTTTTTTAAAACAGCAACAGATTCTAACTAATTGGAAGGTGGTTGGACGTAGCCCAGTGGTAAAGCGCTCGCGGTCGGTATGGGATCGATCCCCGTCAGTGGGCCCATTGGGCTATTTTTCGCTCCAGCCAGTGCACCACGACTGGTATATCAAAGGCAGTGGTTTGTGCTATCCTGTCTGTGGGATAGTACATATAAAAGAACCCTTGCTGCTAATCGAAAAGAGTAGCCCATGAAGTGGCGACAGCGGGTTTCCTCTCTCAATATATGTGTGGTCCTTAATCATATGTCCGACGCCATATAACCGTAAATAAAATGTGTTGAGTGCGTCGTTAAATAAAACATTTCCTTTCCTATTTATTGTTCCAGCCAGTGCACCACGACTGGTATGTCAAAGGCAGTGGTATGTGCTATCATGTTTGTAGGATTGTGCATATAAAATAGCCCTTGCTACTAATGAAAAAATAAATGTTGTGGGTTTCCTCTCTATAAATGTGTCAAAATGACCATATGTTTGACATCCCATAGTCGATAATTAATAAATCAACGTACTCTACTGGTGTCGTTAAACAAAGCAAACTTTCTTCTTCATCTTTTCCCTTTTCTCACAAAAACGACAGCGGGTTTCCTCCCTAAATATCTGTGTGGTCCTCAACCATATGTCCGACGCCCTATAACCATAAATAAAATATGTTGAGAGCGTCGTTAAATGAAACATTTCATTAATTTTCACGGACAATTATAATACTCTTTAATGATACACGAGACTGAATACACGTGACACGCGCCATGCCTATAGGACCAATATTCGAATTCCCCAAAATTGCATTATACATGACATTTAATGTCATTTCCCCAATACAACCTAAAACCTCCAGATATTCGAACGGTATCTTTTAGTATATATCAAATAGCAAATTAGCGACGGAATACGGTAAACTGGAAAAAAATCGCGTGCGTATTAATTTCGCGTCATTCGCGCCCAACCACTATTAGTAGCAAGGAATCTTTTATATGCACTTTCTCACAGACAGAAAAACAAATACCACGGCTTTTGACCAGTTGTAGTGCACTGGTTGTAACGGGGGGAAAATCCACTCAGTTGAATGGATCCACCGAGGTGATTCGATCCTGCGACGCAAGCACCGTAGGCGAGCACTCAACCGACTTGAGCTAATAATGTCCCGCTGCGTGTGTTTACAGGATAGTGAAGATTTAATGCCAGATCAGTTTCACACACACACACACACACACACACACACACACACACACACACACACACATGTAGCGAAAAATAAATGATGATTTTCTTCGTTTAAGAGTAGTTCAAAAGCTGAATAGCCTATTAGTTTTGTATTTCTTCCATCTCTCTCGCTCGCTCTCTCTCTCTCTCTCGCTCTCTCTCTCTCTCTCTCTCTCTCTCTCTCTCTCTCTCTCTCTCTCTCTCTCTCTCTCTCTCTCTCTCTCAACCTCGATGTGGTGTGTATACTGGATTCATATAGTGTATGCTGTATTTGGTGTACACTTTATGCACGTGGTGTATATTATGTGTACGTAGTGCATGGGATGTACAATATATACACAAATTATACACTAGATACTGGGGAAAACTCTTTAAGTGTATGAGATATACAACATTTACATAAACGATACCTTACATGATGAAAGTTAAAAGTCAAAGTTTGTTTTGTTTAACGACACCACTAGAGTGCGCAGGTTAATTGATCAGCGGCTGCTGGATGTCAAACATTTGCTAATTGTAGACGGAGTCTCTAGAGGAAACCCGCTACATTGTTTCATCCCACAGGCAAGATATCACATACCACGACAAATACCAACAAACTAACAAACAAAACGAAACCACAACAAACAAACAAAAAGACACAACAAACTAAAAAAAAATACAAAAATACAAGCAACCCCCCCAAAAAACCCCAACAACACGTTTTGAAAAAGAAAAAGAAAAAAAAGTTTTAAAAATTAAATAAAAAAGAAAAAAGTATAGTTTTTAACAAAGTAACGTTCGCTCTGCCCCTCCCACGAACAGGTCTTCGTAATTTGTTTACTTATTTATTTATTTAATTATTTAATTAATTAATTAATTAATTTAATTTATTTATTTTTAATAAAGTTGAGTTGAGTTGGCCCCAAAATTTAGTCTATCTCCGCCCGCAATATATTGTTGATGGGCCATAGTGCAATAACTGACGCAAGACGACATACACACTTTGAACCCTGGCTTAGTGTCACGGCAGGTAGACTGGTGTAATGTGAGGATTTATTTATAACACGTACTCGTGATCTAACCGTCCAAAAGATACGTGATACGATCCGCATTTTAGATCTTGTCAAGAGCTCCACTTTCGGGATAAAGAAAATGGCTTCGCCAGGTTTGACAAACAGTGCGAAGTGGTAAGTTATTATTAATTTTTTTCTGTGTGTGCGTAATGTACTGCTGTCAAAATACAAACAAAAGTGAGGTAGCAAATGTACATAAACAATATAGTCAAGGCGTAGAGAGCATAGTGTTTCTCTCTGCCTCTCTGTCTCTGTCTCTCTCTCTCTCTCGTTCGGTATCTGCATCGGTCTCTCTCTCTCTCTCTCTCTCTCTCTCTCTCTCTCTCTCTCTCTCTCTCTCTGTCGTTCAGTATCTGCATCTCTGTATGTCTGTCCGTCTCTCTCTCTCTCTCTCTCTCTCTCTCTCTCTCTCTCTCTCTCTCGTTCGGTATCTGCATCTCTCTGTCTATCTGTCCGTCTGTCTGTCTCTCTATCTCTTTCGGTCTCTGTCTCTCTCTCTCTCTCTCTCTCTCCCTCTCTCTCTCTCTCTCTCTCTCTCTCTCTCTCTCTCTCTCTCTCTCTCTCTCTCTCTCTCTCTCTCTCTCTCTCATGCTAACCCTGTAAGTTGAGTGTATTGGTGTGATATGTGTAAAGTACTCCACTATTCATCTCACTACAGGCGTGCACTCTACCGATCGGCTTAACGAATAGTTCTCACGTAAACAAGTGCACTGTTCTTGGGAATTGCACGGTTGTTAAACACCAGACCGATCCATTACAGGCGTTGCCCGGACACAAACTAAGGACACCGAGACAAAGAGATAATCCCCTTTTAGTGTCGTCGTCGTCGTAGTAGTAGTTTATTTACTTTAAGCCGTGTGGCTCATAAACATACAATTATATATATATATCTATATATATCTATATCTATCTATCTATCTACCTATATATATAACTGGTTCAACAAAGGCCATGGTTTGTGCTATCCTGCCTGTGGGAAGCGCAAATAAAAGATCCCTTGCTGCTAATCGGAAAGAGTAGCCCATGTAGTGGCGACAGCGGGTTTCCTCTCAAAATCTGTGTGGTCCTTAACCATATGTCTGACGCCATA
Source organism: Gigantopelta aegis (assembly GCF_016097555.1). Classification (NCBI taxonomy): domain Eukaryota; kingdom Metazoa; phylum Mollusca; class Gastropoda; order Neomphalida; family Peltospiridae; genus Gigantopelta; species Gigantopelta aegis. The sequence goes on along the minus strand of NC_054703.1, from coordinate 27,469,522 downwards.
TAACCGTAAAATAAAATGTGTTGAGTGCGTCGTTAAATAAAACATTTCTATCTATCTATGTACATATATGTGTGGCCACCAGCAGCAGCAATCACTGCGCGACATCTCCTTGGCATAGACTGAATGAGTCTCTCAATCCGGGCACGTGGAATCCTAGCCCATTCTTCCTGCAGTGCATGTGACAGTTGCGGAAGCGTCAGGGGCTTCGGGTCACGCTGGCGTACACGTCTGTCCAGTTCGTCCCATAGGGTTGAGATCTGGCGATCTTGATGGCCATGGCAGCACATTAATGTTCTCATTCTGTAGGAAATCCATTGTTACACGTGCCGTATGCGGCCTGGCATTGTCCTGCTGAAATAGTGCTCTCTGTCGATCCAAAATGGGAAGCATGTGACGGCGAAGAATTTCATCCCGGTAGCGTACAGCTGTCAGGTTGCCTTGTACGAACAGAAGTTCACTTCTGCCGGTGTAAGAGATGACTTCCAAACATCATGACACTCCCTCCACCGAACCTGTAAACTTGGGCGACGCAGTTGTTGGCAAAACGTTCAATGCGGCGTCTGTAAACACGTTGTCGTCCATCACGTAGTTTTAGAAGGAAACGTGACTCGTCGCTGAACCATATTCGCCGCCAGTTTCCCAAATTCCACCCCTGTACATTCGTGCACCAGCAAACACGTAAATGTCGATGTTGACGTCTCCTAGCCCGTAAACCAGCTTCTCGAAGTCGGTTCCGAATGGTTTGAGCAGACACCCTTCTCAAACCAGGTATGCGTCCAGCAGTGTTCGTTGCTGTGGCAGTTCGGTGACGCAAGGGCAGAACCCGGATGTAGCGATCTTATGCTGCAGTTGTTATGCGAGGTCTTCCACTTCTGGGCCGTTCTTCAGCTGATTAAAACTGCTGGTACCTGTCCCAGATACGTGAAATGGTGCTCTGATGGACGTTCATGTGGCGTGCGACTGCTGACTGCGATTCACCTAACTGGAGGCGGCCTATTGCAATGTTTCGATTCGGCCGGTTTAGTCTTGGCATCTTTTAACTCGTCTACGTCGAAATAGAAATGAGGCATCATTTCGAGCAATGCATTTTTAAATACCCATCACTACACCAATCTTTTTCACGAGTTTCACGTGCATTCGCCAAAATCTGACCATTTCACGCCGATTTCCTGCAATTGTCGCGTTAAATTTGTTTTAGGGTGTATTTGTGGCATTTGAGCATGCTGATATGGTTATAACAGAGAGAAGCTAAAGTTTGTGATGTGTAAACGGGGAAATAACGTCGAAACTAATTTGAGCTTGTCTCGATAACCGTTACTTCTTAGACGAACGTGCGTTTTTAAAAACTAGGGTATTCTAAGTTTACGTGCTATATGTAGAGGCAGTCTTCCTAATTCTGTTAACAAAGCTGCATTCATTGTATCTTTTTTCACATTCAATATTATTTTACAAAAATTAGTATAAACATTTTCTACATCATGAGCTCGGTCAAAACCCCATACCTCGTAATATCTGAATGCTAAAGGACTTAGTACTCTCGAAAAATATTTATTCAGAGCAAATACTTTGTTAGACCATTAAATAGGTCAGTGGTCTGTGACAATATGCCTTTAATTTTTGTTGTATGACATATGGTTAGGGACCACAGAGATACTAAGAGAGGAAACCCGCAGCTGCAACTACATCAGTTACTCTTTTTTGCCTGCAGCAAGGGATCTTTTATATGCACCATCCCACATATTGGATAGTATATGTTACGGTTCACTGACGGGGATCGATCCTGGATCCATGGAGCATAATGCGGGCGCGTTACTACTTGGCCACGTATTGTGCCTAGTGAACTGAAACGTAACAAGGTCGTTTTCTAGCCTACCTTTCAAAAGACAAACTCGTGCGTGTGAATCACGAATGTTATGTCACATGATACTATAAATCGTTCAAGTTTTCTTGACAAAGAAAGGCGATTGTCGAATTTCGTTTTCCACTAGCACATGACAGATTGGGGTGGGGGTGGTTGGAGGGTGATGGCGAGGCGACACCACTTTTTGCAACAAAAGTTAAAAGTTAAAGTTTGTTTTGTTTAACGATACCACTGGAGCACATTGATTAATTAATCATTGGCTATTGGATGTCAGACATTTGGTAATTCTGACACGAAGTCATAATAGGAAACCTGCTACATTTTTTCTAATGCAGCAAGGGATCTTTTATATGCACTTTCCCACAGACAGGACAGCACACACCACGGCCTTTGTCCATTTGTGGTACACTATTTGGAACGAGAAAAAGCCAATCGGTTGAATGGATCCACCGAGGTGATTCGATCCTGCGACGCAAGCACCTCAAGCGAGCACTCAATCGACTATGCTGTTGACAACAAAGTCAACCCAACAACATTGGTTCTTTTTCATGTTTAGGGGCGGGACGTAGCCTAGTGGTAAAGCGCTCGCTCGATGCGCGGTCGGTTTGGGATCGATCCCCGTCGGTGGGCCCATTGGGCCATTTCTCGTTCCAGCCAGTGCACCACAACTGGTATACCAAATACCGTGATATGTGCTATCCTGTCTGTGGGATGGTGCATATAAAAAGATCCCTTGCTACTAATAAAAAAATGTAGCGGGTTTCCTCTCTAAGACTGTCAAAATGACCATATATTCGACACCCAATAGCCGATGATTAATAAATCAATGTTCTCTAGTGGTGTCGTTAAACAAAAAAAAAATTTCATCATATTTAATAGCAATATTCCACGTAAGCGGTGTCGTTGTGGACTCAGGAGACATATGGCACCCTGACCTTCCTATTTTAGTCAAGTAAATAAATGTTTTTAAAAAAGATGATATTTATTTTGTTTTGTTGTTGCTTTTTCAACGCCGTCAAACTACATGAATACGTGGTCAGTCTAGAAACAATCCCCGTCGGTGGGCCCAGACAGTGCACCACAACTGGTACATCAAAGGCCGTGGTATGTGATATCCTGTCTGTGGGATGGTGCATATAAAACATATCTTGCTACTAATGGACAAATATAGCGGGTTTCCTCTCTAAGACAGACAGGGTAGTACATACAACGGCCTTTGATATACCTTCCCCCTAAACAGTTATAATTTCATTATATACTAATTTTCATATTTTTTACGATCCCCCTCATGTCATTGGGGCTCCCTAAATCCAAATATACCCACACAAACCCGAGTTCTGCACGGATTGCTTTCGTATGCACCACGGGGTCTTTCTTGATTTACTTCCTGAATAAATTCTTCAGAGGAACGACAGTAGAGATAAGGGGGGGGGGGGGGGGGGGTTGTCTCATAAAGGAGGGCGACATTTCAACGCGGCTCTTTGGTTGTACCTGAACGTGAACGTGCAACAAGTATTGTTGTCACGAGACGGCAGGCGTGAATGCTTTTATATATATAAGAAGTAGGGCAGAATTTAACACAACATTTACCAGAAAGAAACGAAACGCAAGTCCAGGGGAAAGGAGTATAAACGCACCTACATACAAAGCCGGATTAAGGATATTTATTTTAAGGGTTTAAGGGAAAAGTTCGCATAGACCAACTCGTGTAAAAGGCAAGTCATTGATGTTTTTTATTGATTGATTGTTTTTAAGCTAGGAAAAAAGGCAGTTGAATATATTCAGGATCGGGCGTGTTCTCCCTGGATCTAGATATGTAGATATGTGTGTGTGCGTGCGCGTATGCGTGTGTGCGTATATATATATATATATATATATATATATATATGTGTGTGTGTGTGTGTGTGTGTGTGTGTGTGTGTGCACCTGTGCGTGTATGTATATATTATGTATTACTGATGGAAAGAAATAAGGGAACACATCGAATTGTAGACCGAATTCACAATTAGCGTAGTAATGTCTGTATTTCATATCAAGTTGTAATGTAGGATTGAATGTCTGTAGTGTTAAATGTGACGATATATTTTATGTCCCGATTGTATATTACATTTTGTATTTCACGCTTTTGTGAACAGTTCAATCGCCGATACTGACTTCATGCGCTACGTAGCCTAGTGGTAAAGCGCTCGCTCGATGCGCGGTCGGTCTGGGATCGGTCCTCGTCTGTGGAACCATTGGGCTATTTCTCGTTCCGGCCAATGCACCACGACTGGTATAACAAAGGCCGTGGTATGTACTACCCTGTCTGTAGGATGATGCATATAAAAGATCCCTTGCTGCTGATCGAAGGGAGTGGCCCATGAAGTGGCGACGGCGGGTTTCCTCTCTCAATATCTATGTGGTCCTTAACCATATGTCTGACGCCATATAACCGTAAATAAAATGTGTTGAGTGCGTCGTTAAATAAAACATTTCTTTCTTTTTTCGTGCTCTAAGTAACGATATATTTTATGTCAGATGTGCACACATATTATCATTTGATCTTTCTACGAAACAATTAAATCATTTACATCGTATGCAACTGATGCATATGCATATCTGTATCTAAATCATAAACGCATTGTAATCTTTGTTCTGATATGACATGTCACGCGCAAAATTTTCTATAGGAATGTCACGGGTGTATATAAAAATAGGACCTGGAAATTTTATCGTTTTGATAAAGAGGTAGTACGCACGAAATGTTAGATGGGGCCTCGTTTGGGAGAGAAAAGGTTGTTACAGTAAGCTGTTCTTTATCTCAGCAGTAACGATATCATAGCTGAGTGGAGAAGTATACTACTCAAAAGAATTTAAGGGTCAGACGATATTTTCGACATTATTTTCTGAATGTCAATTATATTAGCTAGACCATAATGTCACGCATGGTATTGTTCCATTTTGACGAAAGTGGGTCTAAGCAACCCATAAATGAATTAAAATCCACTGTCATTGACACTGTCGACTAGTTCTAATGGCGAAAACATGCTTACATTTGCACGTAAATTAGGGCGAAAGCGAAAGGTCTGCTAAGTGCCCATAACTTGCTTTTTCACAAAGCGCTTCATTTGCACGCTTTGCACGTGTATTCCATGTTCCCAATGCTGAATTTCCGTACAATTGGAGCTTGCGTTCGTGTACGGTGCACACTCCAAATTCGACAATAGTACGACTTCAACTGACTATCGAAGATCGAGGAAGGGCTATTGCTTGGCTTCAGGATGCCAATACGCAAAGAAATGTTGCTCTGAGACTTGGTGTCAGTCAGAATGTCGTTGGCCGACTGTGGCAACGGTACCAAGCAACGAATTCTGTTCGAAATCGTCCACGTTCGGGAAGACCCCGAAGCACTACAAATAGAGAGGACCGCTACATCACCAATATGGCTCTACGTCAACGCACAACCACTGCACGCCGATTATGTGACAATCTGCGGACTGCGACTGGAACTCGAGTGTCTGATCAAACCATATGCAATCGTCTGAGAGCCAATAATCTACGCTGCCGTCGCCAGGCTGTTCGACCACCACTCCTACCACGTCACAGAACGGCCAGACGTCACTGGTGCACGCTTCATCTGCGGTGGCAACGTGTTCAGTGGGGTCGAGTGATGTTCACTGATGAGTCCAGGTTTAGTCTCCAGTTCAACGACGGTCGGGTTCGTGTCTACAGACGTCCTGGGGAGCGCTTTGCTGACGTTAACTTTAGACAACGTCACCGGTTCGGTGGTGGCAGCGTCATGGTGTGGGGCGGCATCTCTATCCACCACAGGACCCCCCTCTATGTGGTGGATGGCAATCTGAATGGAATCCGCTATCTGAATGAGATTATCCGGCCGTTGGTTCTCCCAGGCCTTCAGCAGATTGGCGGCGGGGCAGTTCTGCAGGATGACAATGCCAAACCCCATCGCGCCAGGGTGGTAACGGACTTTCTCAGACAACAAGGTATCGCCAGGATGGATTGGCCAGCATATTCGCCTGACTTGGCCCCAATAGAGAGGCATGGGACGAATTAGGCAGGAGAATTCGAGATAACCATGCCCCTCCGGCCAACCTTCATGGCCTGGGTCAACTTCTTATGGCAGAGTGGCAGGCCATTCCCCAAGAGTTCTTCAGACGTCTGATCAACAGCATGAGGCAACGATGTGTCGAGTGTATTCGCGCCAGGGGTGGATTCACACACTATTAAACGAATGTTCTAATGTGTAAAATCCATGTTTGACAACCTTCAACTTTGACAGCATGTCATCTGACTTTCTTGTATACAGTGACGTTTATTTGTGTTTTTTTGTAAATATGGAACAATAAAAAAAAAATTTGGTGTAGTTTACATCATCAATCTAATACACTCTGAAAGTTATTTGGTTATACATTTTTGACCCTTAAATTCTTTTGAGTAGTATATTTTAGGAAGCAAAGGTATGTGTGCGGTAACAGTGATTTGCTAGCCTTTATGCCTTTGTGTATGCGCCTTTATGTGTAGCATAATCAACATCGGTGGTGTCGTGGTTAAGCCATCGGACACAAGGCTGGTAGGTACTGGGTTTGCAACCCCATACCAGCTCCCACCCTGAGCGAGGTTTAACAACTCTGTGGGTACGTGTAAGGCCAGTACACCCTCTTCTCTCTCACTAACCACTAATAACTAACCACTAACCAACTGTCCTGTACAGACAGCCCAGATAGCTGAGATAAGTGTCCAGGACAGCGTGCTTGAACCTTAATTGGATATAAACACGGAAATAAGTTGAAATGAATGAAAATATGTGTATGCTAAGGTATGTGTGTGGTAACAGTGATTTGCTTGCTTTATATGTCTTTATGCACCTTTATGTGTAGTATAACCGTATTCGGATATAAGGTTGGTATGTACTGGATTCGCAGCCCGGTATCGGCTTCCACCCAGAGCGAGTTTTATCGACATAATGGGTAGGTGTGAGACCACTACACCCTCTTCTCTCTCACTAATCACTAACCCACTGTCCTGGACAGACAGCTCAGATAGCTGAGATGTGTGCCCAGGACAGCGTACTTGAACCTTAATTGGCTATATATACACGAAATTAAGTTAAAATGAAAAACATATGTGTTTCACAATGATGTCGTGTTGCCCTAGGTGCCTGAGGTGCTTGCGTCAAAGGATCAAACGACCTCGATGAATCCATTCAACTGACTGGGTTTTTTTTTCTCGTTCCACCCAGTGAACTACAGTTGGTCAAGGGCCGTGGTATGTGCATTCTTGTCAGTGGGAAAGTGTATATAAATGATCCCTTGCTGCTAATGGGGAAAATGCAGTTTGGGATAGATCCCCCATCACTGGGCCCATTGGGCTATTTCTCGTTCCAGGCAGTGCGCCACAATTGGCATATCAAAGGTCGTGGTATGTGCTATCCTGTCTGTGGGATAGTGCATACAAATATCGCTTGCTACTAATGGAAAAGTGTAGCGGGTTTCCTCACTAAGACTATATGTACACAGAAACGATTTGCAGAACAAGGACGCAAGGCATTATTCTCAATATTGAATGTATGTAGGAACAATTTCTTCAATATCGAAACAATGCTTGCTGTTTTGATACATATATTAACTCTATCCTTAGTTATGGTGCTGAAGTTTGGGGCTTTCACTCGGGTCATGATGTTGAAAAAGTACATATACAATTTTGTAAAAGATTATTGGGTGTAAGAAAAGGAACGTGTAACGAATTTGTTTATAGCGAACTGGGACGGTTTCCACTTCAAATAACAAGAAAACTGAGAATGTTTAAATATTGGATAAAATTACGAAACACTACAAGTTGTATTCTAAGGGGTATATGAAGAAATGACACACTATAACGATAATTGGTTAATTAACATTAGGCACGAATTGTATTCACTTGGATTGAACTATATTTGGAATTTATCGTATATTGACGACAGTATTTACATTATAATCAAAAAAAGGATATTAGATACTTATAAGCAATTATGCTTCAGCAAAACAATGACAACGTCTAGAGGACTTTTATATCAACATTTATTAAATGAATTTAGATTACAAACATATTTAAGATTGCCAATGGAAACGCGTTATATGAAAGAAATATGTAAGATTAGAATATGCGCTCATAGATTAAATGTAGAATCTGGCAGGTATCGAAACATTGAACGATCAGAAAGAATATGTACTATGTGTACCACTAATGCTATAGAAGATGAATATCACTTTATAATAGAGTGTCCACAATACACTATTTGCGTTATAAATATATAGAAATGTATTATTATAAGCGGCCAAGTGTGTATTGTTCTATACAGTTATTAATCACCGGTAACAATAAGGAATTGAATAACCTAGGCAAATATTTAATGTAAACGAATACAATTAGAGATCGGTTAATGCAGGATAATAGTTAATGTAATAAATGTAACTTATATCACTTTATTTATCCATGATTATATATAAACCACACTCACTATTGTTTTGCACGTGTGTATTTTGTATAGCTATGTTGTATCATTTATGTTATGTGTTCAGCTGATGAGTTGTAAAGCTCAAGGCAAATAAAGAACTTGAACTTGAACTTGGATTGTCAAATGTTTGACACCCAGTAGCCAATGATTAATTAATCAATGTACTCTAGTGGTGTCGTTAAACAAAGCAAACTTTAACTTCATTGTTACCCTCTTATCTCTAGTCCGAGTAATTTGCCGTTCGAGAGTTAGAAATTTGTCCGCGCATGTAGTCTGCTGTTTGACTGTGATTATTTCATGGCAGACAGCTTTGAAGTAGCAACTATTTGACTGAAGATGATAGGGGAGAGCATGTAGTTTGTAAACATGTGTAATTTGTCGACATTGAAGACTTGTTTGTGGTAATTCCAGCCCATGCAAAAGTAGTGCTTTTTTGTATAAAATGGGTGTACTCCGGCCAGGTTTAGTGGGTGTGTTTGTTTAAACCAATATGCTGGGAGAAAGAGCTGGACAACAGGGGTTGTCCTTTTCAGGGTATGTGTCCCCCAGGCAGGCAAAGGTACATACAAAAATCCATGGGCCTGCTGATTTTTTTTTTTTTTTATTTTTTTTATTATTATTATGTTTTTTTTATCCCAGTGCCCCCTTTCCTTTCTCTACTTTGAATTCCATCTGATTTCTTCCCGATCTGGCAACTCCTCCTATCTTTCAACTTCTTTCGCTGTCCACCTCCACATCCCAGTCCTTGTCTCTCCAACCGCGACAGGTGCTTGTCTCTTGTGGCTATCTGTGCCACACACCTGTTCCCCATCAGCTTTTAGCTGTGGGCTTAGTCTGACCACTTCGGGGAGTGTTCAGTAGTTACTTCTGGCATTTTTAAGAGGCACTTGTAACCATCTACTATGCACCCCTACTACTGGCGGTCGTTAGTTAGTGCCGTGGGTCAGACCAGCTTTATTAGCGGCAGAGGACGAGGGTGCCAGGTGGGTGCAGGGATATACACAGAGACTGCACCCGTGGAGGAAGTTGAGACAGGTAGGCGATGGTGTGGACAGTTCAGAAGACAGAGTCGGAGGAAATTGACAGAAAGGGTCGAAACAGATTGAAATCGTGGGAGAAATTGGAAAGTTTTTTTTATATTAAGATAATGAGAATGATAGGCAGAGGGTGATAGATGAGAAAGATGAATGAATGTGTGAGCCAGCTTTGACGGGATTTGAACCACTGTCGTCAGCTTGATTGTCCAGCAGCTTATCCACTAGACCACGGAGCTCACTTGGGCCTGCTGATATTAATAAAAATGTTATAGCCACTAACGCTATATAGAAACATATAGCGTAATTAATTGTGATCAGTGGCCATTTGAACAGTTCTAATCGCTCTCTCTGTCTGAGATAATTCTATACCGAAAACACGGAATGTTTATCAATATTGTAATCATCCTCACCATTATTAGCATATTATGTTTATGTGTTGCAGGTAGCAATGGAGTCGATGACTGCCCTGTGACTCTGGCTGTATTTGTAACGGGGCCATATTTAGTATGCCTGGTCAACGCAGCGACTCTACCAGATCTGCAAACAACACAATGGGCTCCATTCCACAGCTTCCGTCTATAGAAGAGGCCATCATGTCTACTTCAGTGGCATCCACTTCCAACGTCAGCGCCACCTCGTCGCGAAGGGGCAAAACTCTTACGATATCAAGGAAAGAAACAATTGAATCAAAACGCGCTAAGAAATGGAATGCCAACGACAGTACCTCGCGCATCGCTCCGATGGTGAAGTGGTTCGTAGCTCTTACTCTTGGATTGAGTTTTCTGGCCTGTCTTGGCGCAAGCAAATTCTCCCTGATACGACTGACACAGAGTCTAAGAGATGCTTGCAAAGATCATAACAATGTCCAGATGAGGACAAGGGCGACCAGACGGTTTCTCATGTTGGTGATGACGATGGTGATCCCAGCGACTCTGAATTTCTTAAGAGCTGTTTGGATTGGTGGATCCAGAAGAGATTTGCCTTGGCCGAAGAAACGTGCAATCGTATTGGTAGATAGATATTAACTACAGTTATTTCTAACAAAACACAATTCTTAATATCGTATCAAAAGTATATTTTGAGAGAGAAATAGAGAGAGAGAGAGAGAGAGAGAGAGAGAGAGAGAGAGAGAGAGAGAGAGAGAGAGAGAGAGAGAGAGAGAGGGAGGTGTGTTTGTTTCGTTTTACGACACCACTAGAGCACATTGGTTTATTAATCATCAGCTATTGGATGTCAAATATTTAGGAAACCCGCTACATTTTCCCATTAGTTGCAAGGGATCTTTTATATACACCATCCCACAGACACAGAAAGAAAAAGATATACCCACCACCAGTTTCGGTGTATATATTTACGGGGGCGGGATCAAAGGCCGTGGTATGTGCTTTCCTGTCTGTGGGAAAGTGCATATAAAAAATCCCCTGCTGCATTAAGAAAAGGTAGCGGGTTTCTTCTATAGTCAGAATTACCAAATATTTGACATCCAATAGCCGAAGGGGCGAGAAGTAGCCCAGTGGTAAAGCGCTCGCTTGATGCGCGATCGCTCTGGGATCGATCCCATCGGTGGGCCCATTGGGCTATTTCTCGCTCCAGCCAGTGCACTACAACTGGTATATCAAAAGCCGTGGTATGTGCTGTCCTGTGTATGGGATGGCACATATAAAAGACCCCTTTCTGCTAATCGAAACGAATAGTCCATGGAGTGGCGACAGCGGGTTTCCTCTCTCAATATCTGTGTGGTTCTTAACCATGTGTCATATAACCGTAAATAGAATGTGTTGAATGCGTCGTTAAAGGGACATTCCTGAGTTTGCTGCAATTTTTAAGATGTTATCGACTAACAGAGACATTTTAACGATTGTAATTACATACCAAATATGTTTCTATGCATAAAATATTAGTGACTGTATATTAAACATGTTTCTGATCGTGCTAAAATTTTTACTAGGTTAAATTTCATTTTATTTCCTAAAATATTGTTTTTTTCGTACATACGAAATTATTTGAAGACAAAATCCAGTTTGAGCTTCTTACAAATATTAAGACGACCACAAACATATTGCATATAAAGACACTGATATTCTAAACAAGAAAATATATTTAATATGTAAGTTTAATCGTAGAAATATTTTATTAGTCGGAAATATCTTACAATGCAGCAAACTCAGGAAAGTCCCTTTAAATAAAGCGTCCGCAACAACAATCAGTGGAGACACCGGTGGACTGGTTGGTGGAGCTGTGACCACCACGTGCCCAGTCTCCACCGGTGATGGTGCTGCTGTAGAAAGGACCGTCACTGTCAGTGGAGCTGACAGCTTTGGCCCCCTCCCCCTTTGCAGCTCTTGGGGTGTTGAAGCAGAAGGATCCGCCCCCGGCAGTTGAGCTGCTGGTCTTGGTTCCCCCTGAGTCGTCCCTGTGACCTGACGGTCTCTTTGATTTGGCTTACGTTATCATCGTTTGCAATACAGCAGGTATGCGGCCACGTGTGTTAATCACAGATAACCCTGTGTACTTTATTACCCCATACCTCCGGAGCTGATAATTTAATGTTCTGCACCTCGAGGGGAGATGAATAACGGGGACATATCGGGTAGAGGGAGATGTCTACCCATTTGGAGCGGGACGTAGCACACGACTGATGTGCGATGGATCTAAGATCAATTCCCGTCGGTGGCCCCATTGGGCTATTTCTCGTTCCAGCCAGTGCTCTACTCAACTCAAACGAGAGCTTTACCAGTGAGCTACGTCTATGGATCATTAAAATCATTTAAAATGACATGTCGTATATTTTCTCATCTTAATTATGGACGTTATTGGGTTGACAGTGGTGATATATATTTCATCATGTGTGGGCGTTATTTAATTGGCAGTGGTAATAAAGTAAATGCATCTCAATTAATAGACATATATATATATATATATATATATATATATATATATATATATATATATATATATATATATATATATATATATATATATATATATAAAGAAAAATGACCAAATATGCGACAAATACATATAAATCACATCGCTTGAACCCAAAGGATCATTAAAAAAAATTCGGTTAGTAGAAGCAAAATTTACCACAGTAGTTTTGCTCTCGCCTGATGCGCGGTCGGTTTGGGATATATCCCCGTCGGTGGCCCTACTGGGCTATTTCTCGGTCCTGTCTGTTGGGATGGTGCACATATATTCCTTGCTACTAATTGAAAAATGTAACGGGTTTCTCTCTAATACTATATGTAAAAAATATCAAATGTGCTCTAGTGGAGTCGTTAAGTAAAACAAACTTTAACTTTCCAATAGTCGACGCTTAATAAATAATGTGCTCAAGTGGTGTCGTTAAACAACACAAACTAGAGAATATACATCAGGGCGGGTGGTGGGGATGGGGTGTAGTGGAGGGGGGGGGGGGGAGGCGCACACTTGCTGACGTCCATTTTGATACTTTTAGAGGTTTGTGTCCATTTGATACGAAAAGACATTTCATTTGAACTTATTTTCGTGCATATATCCAATTAAGGTTCAAGCACGCTGTCCTGGGCACACACCTCAGCGATCTGGGCTGTCTGTCCAGTACAGTGGGTAATTAGTTGTTAGTTGGTTAGTGATTAGTGAGAGAAAAGAGGGTGTATTGTGGTCTTACACCTACCCATGGAGTCCTTAAAACTCGTTCTGGGTGGGAGCCGGTACCAGGCTGCGAACCCTATGCCTACCAGCCTTATGTCCGATGGCGTAACCCACGACGCCACCGAGTCCGGTGCAAAATATATACATACCGTCTTGTAACGCAATCTTCTTTTATTTCAGACCGTGGTATCGGCAGTGATGGAATCTGCCGGTCTGTGTCTCTTTGTTTGCAAGATCCTGATTTATTACAAGGAGGTATCCAGTATTTTGATGACGAGCATGGTACTTGTCATTCCATTCGCCGACAACGCCCGAAGATTCTTGAGAAATCGACGGGACCCCAACGTCATGTCCAAGCCTCGGATGACAGTCGTCTCCCTTGGGCTGCTGTTGCAGGTCGCTGGGCTGTGCATCATGGCGTACTTCGCTTACCAGCATATTGATGACGTCGTTCAGATCTGGCACCTTCCCATTGCAGTTGGTTGTCTGTCCTTTGCTTGGTGTCCAAGTATTCAAAAGGACATGATGCAGTCTAGCGTTGAGGAGGAGAGAGATGATGATGAAGATGATGATGATGAAGATGGTCCACGTAACCTAGCCCACACGACCAGTACCCAGCAAAGTTCCATATATGGAAGTGCCAGTGCCAACTCCAGTGGCGTGGCCAAGGTGACGAAGCCCAAGAAGATTTTTCACAAGAAATCCACGTGGAAGACTAGCATCATCTCTCACGCTGTGAAGATTCCGTGCATTTTCGTCTTCAGTTTCGTCCTCTTCTACTTCGACGATTCCATATACGGCGGCATCGGACTCACGGAACAAGCCCATTCCGAGTTCGTAGATGCATGGGACGACTGGTTTACTAAACGCGAGTTTACCGATTTTCTAATCAACGTTCTGACGTCCATTGCGGGTTATTTCCTGGCGTTTCTTGCCTGCCACGGCTCCATGCAGAAGCTGGGCTTCGCCGTGCCTCTCTTCCTGTCCTTCCCAGCCTACGTGACGGTGTTGTTCATCTCAAGCTCTTGTGGGTTCGTTCTGAAGGGAATTCAAGATGTCTGCCAAGACGATTTTCAACCTCTGTGGTTGGGGATTGTCGGATGCGTAGTCGTGATGCTGGGGTTGATATTGTCCACATCCTGGTTCGTGTTCCGAACTGACCGGGTTATCCTTCAGAATGAAACTCGGGTAAGTTAAAGCTTGTTTTGTTTAACGACACCACTGGAGCACATTGATTTATTAATCATCGGTTATTGGAGGTAAAATATTTGGTAATTCTGACCTATAGTTTTAGAGAGGAAATCCTCTACACTTTTCTATTAGTAGCAAGAGATCTTTTATATGCACCATCCCACAGACAGGATAGCACATACCACGGCCTCTGATATACCAGTTGTGGTGCACTGGCTGGGACGTGATATAGCCCAATCGGCCCACCGACGGGGATCGGTCCCAGACAAACCGCGCACCAAGCGAGCGCTTTACCCCACCGGGCTACGTCCTGACCACTCGGGTAAGTGTCAATGGACATTTTTCACTTGATCGCTAGTATAAGGACAATTTTGCCCATCTTTTATATTCCCGCATCATATTACATTTTGTAACTCTGTGATCGTCCTGGCCTCTAAAGCAGTATGCAACGCTGGCCAACACCTTCAAAATGAAACTCAGGTGAGTGTCAGTGTTATAACTTTCACTAGGTCGCAAACATCCGCATAAAACGCCGTTCAACAATTATTGCTTATCACAAAATCTGGCCTATATTAATGCTGCCGTCTCATGTAACGCTCTGTAACTCTGTAATCTCTCCATTGTCTAAAAAAATAACACCGCATCCTTCCCCTGCCATTGAGGTATAACACAATTTCCACCATAGTATCATAAAAGTTTTTAAAAAAACCAAACCCCCTAGCAAACGATAATTTTCCGAGATGAATCACATATGTAGTGATGATAGCCAGTCATTGCTTTGTGATTCAAAAGTATGTCAAGGCGATATCAAGTTAAATCTGGAAATAATCTTTAATTTGTTTTTTTTAGGCAAACCCCAAGCCACCCTCCCTTCGATTTGACGTTTCACAGGCTGGTGGAACGTCACTTCACCCCGGCCCTCTATTCATACTCGGTATGCACACATATCTCATGGAAAGTGATATCTCATTCAAAACAATTGTTGACTATCAAGGCAGGTGCAATCCCTGTGAAAGATCCAATTTCTTACCTATTTTCAAACACTAATGGCGTGCATTTAAAAGGCACTTTCTGCTGATTGATCAGTTTGCATCTCTGATACCTTGAGACTTAAATCGCCTATTATTACTTAATTTTCTATTTGTTGTTTTTTAGGTGTTTTTTTTTTTTTTAATAATAAGCAAATCAAAACACAAAAGGATTTAAAATAACAATGAATGGTAAAGTTTGTTTTTATTTAACGACGCCACTAGAGCACATTGATGTTTTTATCTTATCATCGGCTATTGGACGTCAAACATATGGTCATTCTGACACTGGTTTTTTTAGAGGAAATCCGCTGTCGCCACATAGGCTCCTCTTTTACGACAGGCAGCAAGGGATCTTTTGTTTGTGCTTCCCACAGACAGGATATCACAAACCATGGCCTTTGTTGAACCAGTTATGGATCACTGGTCGGTGCAAGTTGTTTACACCTACCCACTGAGCCTTGCGGAGCACTCACTCAGGGTTTGAAGTCGGTATCTGGATTAAAAATCCCAATGCCTCGACTGGGATCCGAACCCAGTACCTACTAATCTGTGGACCGATGGCCTAACCACGACGCTATGTACCAAAATAAGACATTATTCTGAAAAGGCTTTGTAATTCCTGACCTTCTGGTTACCCCATGTCGTAATAAACAATGTATTAGTAATAATAAAATAACAATATAGAATCGTATCTAGTGGCAATCGGCTGGGGGTGGTGACGACGAGGGTCCGCGTTCGATGGATAACCTAGCTCACACGACCAGTACCCAGCAGACTTCCATAAATATTATACGGAAGTGCCAGCACTAGTCGAAGCGACGTCACCAATCATGGGGCAAGGGGAGGGTATTTGTCAAGACTAAGGTATCATGTTTGATGTATCTAGTTGAAAAAACTCTATGCTATTATGTTAGGATTCTCTTACTTCCATAGCTACCCCCACCCAGGCTAGGTACGACACTGTTTTATGAAGAAGAAAAACTTACGTGACTAAAAATATACTGAACAAAAAATTTATTGCCTATCTAAACATTGGTGGAACATAATAATGCATACAGATTATTATACGAGCTTGTGTGTCGTACAGATTTTAAGAAATGAGTGTCAGGATTTTTGTATTGTCCGAGCGAAAGCGAGGGTAATACACAAATCCTGACACGAGTTTCGTAAAATCAGTATGACACACACGCGAGTGTAATAATTTCTTTATTATCCATATAATTATTGTTACTTTTTACGAATAACAAAGACCGTCTCAAAATGTTTTAACCACAACTAGAAGGAGACGACGAAATGACGTCATATTCTACGTGCAAAGTCTTAGCTAGGACTGGGGGGAAACAACGTCATGTTATAACCTCGCTTCCCAAAATTACGTCATCACACATAAAAATTACCCTCCTCAATAAACTCCTAATTCACACACCAAATACTAATACACATTACTACAATTTAAGGGAAACGAAACTATTTGAAAAAACAAAACCGCACCAACATAAAGACGAAGGTGAAGGTTGACCGGTGTTAACGAAATTTCACGTCTGTCTGTCTGTCTGTCTCTCTCTCTCTCTCTCTCTCTCTCTCTCTCTCTCTCTCTCTCTCTCTCTCTCTCTCTCTCTCTCTCTCTCTCATGTTCTTCAGATAGTTGTTACACGCGTCGTAACCGTGTAATAAAACGTTTGTTTTCAGATATTTTGGTTGCCCAGTTTTAATGGCGTCTTCCTGGATCAGTGGCTGTTGCTGAATCGTCAGTGTTACCTACCAGACAAAGAGCCGGACGAACCGATGGTCAAGTTTAAACTTGGCCGCGTCTACATCTGCACCACCATGTACAGAGAGGTCAGTGAACAGGGACACAGGTCTGTTCGATGCTATAAACAAAAGAAAGATAGAAAGGAATGTCTTATTTAACGACGTACTCAACACATTGTATTTAAAGTTATATGGCGTCAGACATATGGATAAGGACCACACAGATATTGAGAGAGGAAACCCGCTGTCGCCACTTCATGGGCTACTCTTTTCGAGTATCACCAAGGGATATTTTATATGCATCATCCCACAGACAGGATAACACATACCACGGCCTTTGATATACCGGTCGTGGTGCACTGGCTGGAGCGACAAATAGCCCAATGGGCCCACCGACGGGGATCGATCCCAGACCGACCGCGCATCAAGCGAACGCTTTACCACTGGGCTACGTCCTGCCCCTAGGCGAACAGATAGCTTTTTTTCAGGAGAATAACGCAATTAATTTACACTTGTAATAATGTTGATTAATTCATTTCTCCTGATTGTAGACCACTTACGAAATGCGCCAGCTCCTGAAGTCTATCAGTAGAGTGAACTATGCCAGGGAAGATGGCGGCCGGTTTTTCGAGTCTCACGTGATCTTTGACGGAGGAGTTAGGAAAAGAGAACTCTCGTCGTTCGCGCTACAACTTATCTCCCTTTTAGAGCCAACGCTAGGTAACGTTTTATTTTCCTTTATTTTACATTGCATTACATTACATTACATTACATAAAGGATTCGTCACTAGTATTTTTTAATATGGAAAATATCAATCGAATCTATGTTGAGCCTTGAACAATGCTGATTAACTAGACGAGGTTGATATTTTACATATTAAAAAACCCACCAGTAGCGAATTCTATTTATCCTATATCACTTCTAAAATAACATTGTAATTCGATCTTTTAGTAAATCACACTACTAAAGTCGACGCCATCGGCAATATGTCGTCATCAAGATTAGTACAAATTAGTTTGATAAATTAGTTTTAGCTATGGAAGTAAGAGAATCATGACATAGTAAAATAGAGTTTCTCCAACTACAAGAATATCTTTCAAAGGTCAAAATGAACGAATGAATGAATGAATGAATGTTTAACGACACCCCAGCACGAAAATACACATCGGCTATTGGGTGTCACAAATGGTAAGTATATGAAAATATTTTCAAAGGTCAGGGAATAAACCTGGCTATTGGTTGATTTTCATTTGTTTCAGGTTCAAAGGTCGTCGTTTGTGCTATCCTATCTGTGGGACGGTGCATATGAAAGATACCTTGCTGCTAATTAAAACAAATAAATAAGGTGGTTTACCTCTGAGACTGTATGTCAGAATTGCCAAGTGTTTAACATCCAAAAGCCGATGATTAATAAATCAATGTGCTCTAGTTGTGTCGTTAATCAAAACGAACTTTATCTTTGTTTCAGGTATTAACCCCGACACGTGTACTAAACTAATCACACCATACGGCATGCGACTGAGCTGGAATTTGCCTGTTCCACGGCGATGTAATCCCATGACCTTCAACATCCATCTGAAAGACAACCATAAAGTAAAGACTTCATATGTTAATTAATTAATTAATCAATCAATCAATCAATCAATAAATCATTCATTCATTCATTCATTCATTCAGTCAGTCTTTTAATTAATTCATTCATTAATTCATTCGTCTATTCTTTAATTAATTAATTTATTCGTTCCTAGGTTCGTTCGTTTGTCCATTCCGTCGATCTGTTCTTTATTTAGTTCGTTCAATCAATCATTCATTTTTTTTTCACTCACTATCTCACTGACTTCTTTGTTCGTCCGTCCGTCAGACGCTCCCGTTATTTTCTTCCTTCCTTCATTTATTCAAACAGGGGTGATATGTAGCCCAGTTATAAAGTGCTCGCCTGATGCGCGATCAGTCTGGGATCGATTTTCCTTCCTTTGGTGAATCCATTGGGCTATTTCTCATTCTAGCCAGTGCAGCACGACTGGTATATCAAAGGCCGTAGTATATGCTATCCTGTCTGTGGGATTGTGCATATAAAAGATCCCTTGCTACTAATGGAAACATGTAGCGGGTTTCATCTCTAAGACTGTGTAAAAATGACCTTATGTTTGACATCAAATAGCCAATGATTAATAAATCAATGTGCTCTAGTGGTGTCGTTGAATAAAATAAACTTTCTATGTCAACATTGTTATATGTTTCATATCGAATAGCTAATGATCAATACATCAATCTAGTGGTATCGTTAAACAAAACCAACTTTAACTTTAACTTTATTTGAATGTTTAACGACTGGTATGTCAAAGGCCGTGGTATGTACTATCCTGTCTATGGGATGACGCATATAAGAGATCCCTTGCTACTAATGGAACAATTTAGGGGGTTTCGTCTGAACACTACGAGTCAGAATTGCCAAATGTTTGACATCCAATAGCCAATGATTAATAAACCAATGCGCTCTGGTTGGTCCTTAAAGGGACACACTCTAGTTTTTAAACATTATGGCATATGTTTTACTATTAGAGATGAAATCATACTTTACTTAAATTTTATTGTTTAGATTATTCATTTCCGTGCATTCGAAGTGTTTTTGGTCATCCTGGTGTTTTTAATATCACAAAATGCATTTCTCATATTTTTAAAAACGCACGTGTGTCTGAGAAATAACAGTTATGGAGTCAAGTTTTGATCTATTTTTAGATGATATTTCACCATTTTAAAGTCACGGACTCATGTTTCACTCAACAGTAACTTTATCCAAATGTGTTACAGGTTTGTAGATTAACTAAACTTAGTGTTAATTTTCACGGGTTGAAACTAGGGTCTGTCCCTTTAATAAATCAACGCATTTTAGTAGTGTTATTAAATAAAACATTAAAAACTTTAAAATTCTATTCATCCATTTGATATGAACTGTTCTAGGTTAAGAACAAGAAACGCTGGAGCCAGGTGATGTACATGTCCTACGTTCTGGATTTCCTTACAGACGATGGTGAGTGTTAAGTTAAACAAATCATGTATGTTGAATATCGTACTTACAAGTTTCAGAAAGAAAGAAAGAAAGAAATGTTTTATTTAACGACGCACTCAACACATTTTATTTACGGTTATATGGCGTCAGACATATGGTTAAGGACCACACAGATTTTGAGAGGAAACCCGCTGTCGCCACATAGGCTACTCTTTTAAGACAGGCAGCAAGGGATCTTTTATTTGCGCTTCCCACAGGCAGGATAGCACAAACCATGGCCTTTGTTGAACCAGTTATGGATCACTGGTCGGTGCAAGTGGTTTACACCTACCCATTGAGCCTTACGGAGCACTCACTCAGGGTTTGGAGTCGGTATCTGGATTAAAAACCCCATGCCTCGACTGGGATCCGAACCCAGTACCTACCAGCCTGTAGACCGATGGCTAACCACGGCGCCACCGAGGCCGGTACAAGTTTCAGATGTAGGCTAGCGAAAGGTAGCTTCATAAACATCACCAAGACAAAAAAGAACAATTAAGTCCAGTGTGGAATATATATATATATATATATATATATATATATATATATATATATATATATATATATATGATTATGATATAGATATTAATTATATATATATTATAAAAACGATTTCTTAAATGATTTGTTATTTATTTATAATTTATTTATTTTATTTATTTAAAACTTATCATAAAATGATTTGTTTTTTTTTATTTTGTTATTTTTTTGTTGTTTTTTACAAAATATTACTTATAATTTGTTTTTTTTGTTTGTTTATATGCCAATGGTTGTTTGTGTGTTGTATTTTTACAATATATTATTACACAATGTTTGTGTATGTTTGTTTATATATATATGCATATATATATATATATATATATATATATATATATATATATATATATGTGCTATGTACTGTGTATGTGTCTATCTATCTATCTATCTATCTATCTATCTATGTACATGCATATGTATATGTATATGTAAATGTGTATGTGTATGTGTATGTGTATGTGTATGTGTATGTGTATGTGTGTATGTATGTATGTATTGATGTATGAATATCTATATATTGTATATATGTCGAGGTTGACTATTACATACATAGATATTAACGCACTGGCGCAGGGGATAATTAAATCCTTTCTGGCCTCACAAATTGTCCCATGCCGTTGCTGGGACTCGAACCTGTGGCACCGATTCGCCCGCAAATTGCAAGACTAACCACGATACGCTCTGAGCTATCGAAGCTTCCATAAAAAAGGAAGCTCTTTAACTCAACCATATGCATGGGGCCTACAATCTACGCGGTCGATCCCGCTTACTTGCATGAAACAGTGGGCAGACCTGGCACTGGCTAGTATGTATTGATGTATGAATATCTATATATTGTATGTATGTCGAGGTTGACTATTACATACATAGATATTAACGCACTGGCGCAGGGGATAATTAAATCCTTTCTGACCTCACAAATTGTCCCATGCCGTTGCTGGGACTCAAACCTGTGGCACCGATTCGCCCGCAAATTGCAAGACTAACCACGATACGCTCTGAGCTATCGAAGCTTCCATAAAAAGGAAGCTCTTTAACTCAACCATATGCATGGGGCCTACAATCTACGCGGTCGATCCCGCTTACGTGCATGAAACAGTGGGCACCGATTCGCCTGCAAATTGCAAGACTAACCACGATACGCTCTGATGTATGTATGTATGTATGTGTGTATGTGTGTATGTATGTATGTATATTTGTGTGTGTGTGTGTGTGTGTGTGTGTGTGTGTATACACACACTTTAATTTGTTACGCAACAGCGAAGGATGAGGAGTGTTTCGTTCTGACCACGGATGCTGACGTCAAGTTCACACCGGAGTCTGTGGAGGCCCTGCTGGATCTGATGACACGTGACTCGACAGTGGGGGCGGTGTGCGCGCGTACCCACCCAGTGGGAAGTGGCCCGTTAGTGTGGTACCAAGTGTTTGAATACGCAATTGGTCACTGGTTTCAAAAGGTTAGACATTTGACATTCTTTCATTTCAACTTATTTTTGTGCTTATATCCAATTAAGGTTCAAGCACGCTGTCCTGGACAAACACCTCAGCTATCTGGGCTGTCTGTTCAAGAGAGTGGGTTAAGTGTTAGCTGGTTAGTGGTTAGTGAGAGAGAAGAGGGTGTAGTGGCCTTACACCTACCCACTGAAACCTTAAGAACTCGCTCTGGGTTGGAGCCGGTACCGAGCTACGAACCCTGTGCCTACCAGCCTGTATTCCGATGGCTTAACCACTGCGCCACCGAGGCCGGTTTTGACTTTCTAATGTAGATACTGTTAGTTTAATACATGTGTTGAACTTTGTTATATATATATCTCAACATACATGCATATGACTTTGCTTTAATTAATTATTCAGTGCATTCTTGTGGTATGGTTAATGAGAACTAACTCTATCAGTGGCGGATCCAGAAAATCCATTATGGGGGACCCAATGACTTGAGGCGGAATGCCAATAGAACTTTGGGGGAGATTTGGAGGGGATCGTAAAAAATTATGAAAATTAATATACAATAAAATTATAACTGCCATAAGACTATGCATCAGAATTATCAAATAATTAACTCTAGGTTGTACTATACCAAATAAAATCCCATAGGCGACCATGTCAACGTTTGTGTTTAAAAACACTATATACAATATATCAACCAAACTATGACCCATACATATCAGTACTACAATCCCACGCTCAAATATTAACTGAAAAATGTGGAACTTTTCGTGGCTCATTTTTGATGCAACAGGATATTTTTACAACCAATAGTTTCGCACAAAATTGTAGCACTTAGTTTTATTGGTACCCCATTGGAGCTTCAGACATAAGGCTACTTAACACAGTGGTACTAGATGAAATTAAATTGCACACAGAATAAACTTATAACTGACGTAGTCCTCGTCAGAATTATCAAATGTTTTACTAATAATAAGTGTACTCGACTAATATATTTCAACAAAACAAACTTTACCTGAACGATATATGTCAGAATTAACAAACATTATTTTTGGCATCTAATATTCCATTTAATAATTAACCAATATGCTCTAGTGGTGTATTTGAACAAAAAAACCCCAATACAAACAATAAAACAAGAACAACAACCCCCTCCCAAAAAAAAACAACAACAAAAAAAACAACAACAACAACAACCCAAAAACCCAAACAAACACAACAACAACAACAACAAAAAACAACAACCCAAAAACAAAAACAATAACAAAATAAACAACAAACAAACAAACCAAGACACATTAAGATTAATATAACATTAGATTAATTAATGAAAAAAGTAAAGTATGTTTTATTTAACGACGCCACTAGAGCACATTGATTTTTTTATCTTATCATCGGCAGTTGGACGTCAAACATATGGTCATTTTGACACTGTTTTTAGAGGAAACCCGCTGTCGCCACATAGCCTACTCTTTTTTACGACAGGCAGCAAGGGACCTTTTATTTGCGCTTCCCACAGGCAGGATAGCACAAACCATGGCCTTTGTTGAACCAGTTATGGATCACTGGTCGGAGCAAGTGGTTTACACCTACCCATTGAGCCTTGCGGAGCACTCACTCGGGGTTTAGAGTCGGTATCTGGATTAAAAATCCCATGCCTCGACTGGGATCCGAACCCAGTACCTACCAGCCTGTAGACCGATGGCCTAACCACGACGCCACCGAGGCCGGTTAGATTAACTAATGAATGCTGTTGGTTAAAGAAAAAACCAGCTTTACCTGAAGATTATATATGAGCCAATTTATTAAATGCTTGACATCCAATAACTTGTTCAACTGATTGGGATTTTTCTTGTTCCAACCAGTGCACCACAACTGGCCAAAGACCGTGGTATGCGCTTTCCTGTATGTTAAAAAGTACATAAAAGATCTCTTGCTACATTAGGGAAACTGCAGCTGATTTCCTATGATAACTACGTGTCAGAATTCCAAATGGTTGACATCCAGTAGTCGATAATTGATTAATCAATGTGCTCTAGTGGTGTCGGTAAACAAAACAAGATTTAACTTGTTTTGTTTGTTTCAGGCTGCCGAACATGTTCTGGGGTCTGTGTTGTGTGCACCGGGTTGTTTCAGCGTCTATCGGTGCCGAGCCATCAAGGATATCCTGTGCACGTACGCAACCGGTGTAGAACACGCGTTTGACTTCCTTATCAAGGATATGGGAGAGGATCGCTGGCTGTGCACGCTCATGGTATGTAGAAATAGAAGTTATATTGTTCTTTGTTTGACTTCCTCATCAAGGATATGGGAGAGGATCGCTGGCTGTGCACGTTCATGGTATGTAGAAGTAGAAGTTATATTGCTCTGTGTTTGACTTCCTCATCAATGATATAGGAGAGGACCGCTGGCTGTGCACGGTCATGGTATGTAGAAATAGAAGTAGAAGTTATATTGTTCTTTGTTTGACATCCTCATTAAGGATATAAACGAGGATCGCTGGCTGTGTATGCTCATGGCATGTAGAAGTAGAAGTTATATTGCTCTGTGTTTGACATTCTCATCAAGGATATGGGAGAGGATGGCTGGCTGTGCACGCTCATGGTGTGTAGAAGTAGAAGTTATATTGTTCTTTGTTTGACATCCTCATTAAGGATATAAACGAGGATCGCTGGCTGTGTACGCTCATGGTATGTAGAAGTAGAAGTTATAGTGTTCTGTGTTTAACATCCTCATCAAGGATATGGGAGAGGATCGCTGGCTGTGCACGCTCATGGTATGTAGAAGTAGAAGTTATAGTGTTCTGTATTTGACTTCCTCATCAATGATATAGGAGAGGACCGCTGGCTGTGCACGCTCATGGTATGTAGAAATAGAAGTAGAAGTCATATTGTTCTTTCTTTTACTTCCTCGTCAAGGAGATGGGCGAGGATCGATGGCTGTGCGCGCCCATGGTATGTAGAAATTGAAATAAAAGTTATATTGTTCTGTGTTTGACTTCCTCATCAAGGATATAAACGAGGATCGATGGCTGTGCACGCTCATGGTATGTAGAAATAGAAGTAGAAGTTATATTGTTGTTTGTTTGACATCCTCATTAAGGATATAAACGAGGATCGCTGGCTGTGTACGCTCATGGTATGTAGAAGTAGAAGTTATATTGCTCTGTATTTGACTTCCTCATCAATGGTATAGGAGAGGATCGATGGCTGTGCACGCTCATGGTATGTAGAAGTAGAAGTTATATTGCTCTGTGTTTGACATTCTCATCAAGGATATGGGAGAGGATCGCTGGCTGTGCACGCTCATGGTGTGTAGAAGTAGAAGTTATATTGTTCTTTGTTTGACATCCTCATCAAGGATATAAACGAGGATCGCTGGCTGTGCACGCTCATGGTATGTAGAAGTAGAAGTTATAGTGTTCTGTGTTTAACATCCTCATCAAGGATATGGGAGAGGATCGCTGGCTGTGCACGCTCATGGTATGTAGAAGTAGAAGTTATAGTGTTCTGTATTTGACTTCCTCATCAAGGATATGGGAGAGGATCGCTGGTTGTGCACGCTCATGTTATGTAGAAATAGAAGTAGAAGTTGTATTGTTCTTTGTTTGACATCCTCATCAAGGATATAAACGAGGATCGCTGGCTGTGTACGCTCATGGTATGTATAAGTAGAAGTTACATTGCTCTGTGTTTGACTTCCGAATCAATGATATAGGAGAGGACCGCTGGTTATGCACGCTCATGGTATGTAGATGTAGAAGTAGAAGTTATATTGCTCTGTGTTTGACTTCCTCATCAAGGATATAGGCGAGGATCGCTGGTTATGCACGCTCATGGTATGTAGAAATAGAAGTAGAAGTTATATTGTTCTTTGTTTGACATCCTCATAAAGGATATAAACGAGGATCGATGGCTGTGCGCGCTCATGGTATGTAGAAATTGAAATAAAAGTTATATTGTTCTGTGGTTGACTTCCTCATCAAGGATATGGGCGAGGATCGATGGCTGTGCACGCTCATGGTATGTAGAAATAGAAGTAGAAGTTATATTGTTCTTTGTTTGACATCCTCATCAAGGATATAAACGAGGATCGCTGGCTGTGTACGCTCATGGTATGTATAAGTAGAAGTTACATTGCTCTGTGTTTGACTTCCGAATCAATGATATATGAGAGGACCGCTGGTTATGCACGCTCATGGTATGTAGATGTAGAAGTAGAAGTTATATTGCTCTGTGTTTGACTTCCTCATCAAGGATATAGGCGAGGATCGCTGGTTATGCACGCTCATGGTATGTAGAAATAGAAGTAGAAGTTATATTGTTCTTTGTTTGACATCCTCCTAAAGGATATAAACGAGGATCGATGGCTGTGCGCGCTCATGGTATGTAGAAATTGAAATAAAAGTTATATTGTTCTGTGGTTGACTTCCTCATCAAGGATATGGGCGAGGATCGATGGCTGTGCACGCTCATGGTATGTAGAAATAGAAGTAGAAGTTATATTGTTCTTTGTTTGACATCCTCATTAAGGATATAAACGAGGATCGCTGGCTGTGTACGCTCATGGTATGTAGAAGTAGAAGTTATATTGCTCTGTGTTTGACTTCCACGTCAAGGATATAGGCGAGGATCGCTGGTTATGCACGCTCATGGTATGTAGAAGTAGAAGTAGAAGTTATATTGCTCTGTGTTTGACTTCCTCATCAATGATATAGGAGAGGACCGCTGGCTGTGCACGGTCATGGTATGTAGAAATAGAAGTAGAAGTTATATTGTTCTTTGTTTGACATCCTCATTAAGGATATAAACGAGGATCGCTGGCTGTGCGCGCTCATGGTATGTAGAAATTGAAATAAAAGTTATATTGTTCTGTGGTTGACTTCCTCATCAAGGATATGGGCGAGGATCGATGGCTGTGCACGCTCATGGTATGTAGAAATAGAAGTAGAAGTTATATTGTTCTTTGTTTGACATCCTCATTAAGGATATAAACGAGGATCGCTGGCTGTGTACGCTCATGGTATGTAGAAGTAGAAGTTATATTGCTCTGTGTTTGACTTCCACGTCAAGGATATAGGCGAGGATCGCTGGTTATGCACGCTCATGGTATGTAGAAGTAGAAGTAGAAGTTATATTGCTCTGTGTTTGACTTCCTCATCAATGATATAGGAGAGGACCGCTGGCTGTGCACGCTCATGGTATGTAGAAATAGAAGTAGAAGTTATATTGTTCTTTGTTTGACATCCTCATTAAGGATATAAACGAGGATCGCTGGCTGTGTACGCTCATGGTATGTAGAAGTAGAAGTTATATTGCTCTGTGTTTGACTTCCTCATCAAGGATATAGGTGAGGATCGCTGGTTATGCACGCTCATGGTATGTAGATGTAGAAGTTATATTGCTCTGTGTTTGACTTCCTCATCAAGGATATAGGCGAGGATCGCTGGTTATGCACGCTCATGGTATGTAGAAGTAGAAATAGAAGTTACATTGCTCTGTGTTTGACTTCCGAATCAATGATATAGGAGAGGACCGCTGGTTATGCACGCTCATGGTATGTAGATGTAGAAGTAGAAGTTATATTGCTCTGTGTTTGACTTCCTCATCAAGGATATAGGCGAGGATCGCTGGTTATGCACGCTCATGGTATGTAGAAATAGAAGTAGAAGTTATATTGTTCTTTGTTTGACATCCTCATTAAGGATATAAACGAGGATCGCTGGCTGTGTACGCTCATGGTATGTAGAAGTAGAAGTTATATTGCTCTGTGTTTGACTTCCTCATCAAGGATATAGGCGAGGATCGCTGGTTATGCACGCTCATGGTATGTAGAAATAGAAGTAGAAGTTATATTGTTCTTTGTTTGACATCCTCATTAAGGATATAAACGAGGATCGCTGGCTGTGTACGCTCATGGTATGTAGAAGTAGAAGTTATATTGCTCTGTGTTTGACTTCCTCATCAAGGATATAGGCGAGGATCGCTGGTTATGCACGCTCATGGTATGTAGAAGTAGAAGTAGAAGTTATATTGCTCTGTGTTTGACTTCCTCATCAATGATATAGGAGAGGACCGCTGGCTGTGCACGGTCATGGTATGTAGAAATAGAAGTAGAAGTTATATTGTTCTTTGTTTGACATCCTCATTAAGGATATAAACGAGGATCGCTGGCTGTGTACGCTCATGGTATGTAGAAGTAGAAGTTATATTGCTCTGTGTTTGACTTCCTCATCAAGGATATAGGCGAGGATCGCTGGTTATGCACGCTCATGGTATGTAGAAGTAGAAATAGAAGTTACATTGCTCTGTGTTTGACTTCCGAATGAATGATATAGGAGAGGACCGCTGGTTATGCACGCTCATGGTATGTAGATGTAGAAGTAGAAGTTATATTGCTCTGTGTTTGACTTCCTCATCAAGGATATAGGCGAGGATCGCTGGTTATGCAAGCTCATGGTATGTAGAAATAGAAGTAGAAGTTATATTGTTCTTTGTTTGACATCCTCATTAAGGATATAAACGAGGATCGCTGGCTGTGTACGCTCATGGTATGTAGAAGTAGAAGTTATATTGCTCTGTGTTTGACTTCCTCATCAAGGATATAGGCGAGGATCGCTGGTTATGCACGCTCATGGTATGTAGATGTAGAAGTAGAAGTTATATTGCTCTGTGTTTGACTTCCTCATCAAGGATATAGGCGAGGATCGCTGGTTATGCATGCTCATGGTATGTAGAAGTAGAAGTAGAAGTTATATTGCTCTGTGTTTGACTTCCTCATCAATGATATAGGAGAGGACCGCTGGCTGTGCACGCTCATGGTATGTAGAAATAGAAGTAGAAGTTATATTGTTCTTTGTTTGACATCCTCATCAAGGATATAAACGAGGATCGCTGGCTGTGCACGCTCATGGTATGTAGAAGTAGAAATTATAGTGTTCTGTGTTTAACATCCTCATCAAGGATATGGGAGAGGATCGCTGGCTGTGCACGCTCATGGTATGTAGAAGTAGAAGTTATAGTGTTCTGTATTTGACTTCCTCATCAAGGATATGGGAGAGGATCGCTGGCTGTGCACGCTCATGGTATGTAGAAATAGAAGTAGAAGTTATATTGTTCTTTGTTTGACATCCTCATTATTGATATAAACGAGGATCGCTGGCTGTGTACGCTCATGATATGTAGAAGTAGAAGTTATATTGCTCTGTGTTTGACTTCCTCATCAGGGATATAGGCGAGGATCGCTGGTTATGCACGCGCATGGTATGTAGAAGTAGAACTAGAAGTTATATTGCTCTGTGTTTGACTTCCTCATCAAGGATATAGGCGAGGATCGCTGGTTATGCACGCTCATGGTATGTAGAAATAGAAGTAGAAGTTATATTGTTGTTTGTTTGACATCCTCATTAAGGATATAAACGAGGATCGCTGGCTGTGTACGCTCATGGTATGTAGAAGTAGAAGGTATATTGCTCTGTGTTTGACTTCCTCATCAATGATATAGGAGAGGATCGATGGCTGTGCACGCTCATGGTATGTAGAAGTAGAAGTTATAGTGTTCTGTGTTTGACTTCCTCATCAACGATATAGGAGAGGACCGCTGGCTGTGCACGCTGATGGTATGTAGAAATAGAAGTAGAAGTTATATTGTTCTTTCTTTTACTTCCTCATCAAGGAGATGGGCGAGGATCGATGGCTGTGCGTGCTCATCGTATGTAGAAATTGAAATAAAAGTTATATTGTTCTGTGTTTGACTTCCTCATCAAGGATATGGGCGAGGATCGATGGCTGTGCACGCTCATGGTATGTAGAAATAGAAGTAGAAGTTATATTGCTCTTTGTTTGACATCCTGATTAAGGATATAAACGAGGATCGCTGGCTGTGTACGCTCATGGTATGTAGAAGTAGAAGTTATATTGCTCTGTGTTTGACTTCCTCATCAATGATATAGGAGAGGATCGATGGCTGTGCACGCTCATGGTATGTAGAAGTAGAAGTAGAAGTAGAAGTTATATTGTTCTTTGTTTGACATCCTCATTAAGGATATAAACGAGGATCGCTGGCTGTGTACGCTCATGGTATGTAGAAGTAGAAGTTATATTGCTCTGTGTTTGACTTCCTCATCAAGGATATAGGCGAGGATCGCTGGTTATGCACGCTCATGGTATGTAGAAATAGAAGTAGAAGTTATATTGTTCTTTCTTTTACTTCCTCATCAAGGAGATGGGCGAGGATCGATGGCTGTGCGTGCTGATGGTATGTAGAAATTGAAATAAATGTTATATTGTTATATTCCTCATCAATATACCGGCCTCGGTGGCGTCGTGGCAGGCCATCGGTCTACAGGCTGGTAGGTACTGGGTTCGGATCCCAGTCGAGGCATGGGATTTTTAATCCAGATACTGACTCCAAACCCTGAGTGAGTGCTCTGCAAGGCTCAGTGGGTAGGTGTAAACCACTTGCACCGATCAGTGATCCATAACTGGTTCAACAAAGGCCATGGTTTGTGCTATCCTGTCTGTGGGAAGCGCAAATAAAAGATCCCTTGCTGCTAATCGGAAGAGTAGCCCATGTAGTGGCGACAGCGGGTTTCCTCTCAAAAATCTGTGTGGTCCTTAACCATATGTCTGACGCCATATAACCGTAAATAAAATGTGTTGAGTGCGTCTTTAAATAAAACATTTCTTTCCTCATCAATAATATGGGCGAGGATCGCTGGCTGTGCACGCTCATGGTATGTAGAAGTTATATTGTTCTGTTTGACATCCTCATCAAGGATATGGGCGAAGATCGCTGGTTGTGTACGCTCATGGTATGTACAAGTATAAGTAGAAGTTATATTGTTCTGCGTTTGACTTCCTCATCAATGATATGGGAGAGGACCGCTGGCTGTGCACGCTCATGGTATGTAGAAATAGAAAAAAAAGAAACACATGTTCTATTTAACGACGCACTCAACACATTGTATTTACGGTTATATGGCGTCAGACACATGTTGAAGGACCACACAGATATTGAGAGAGGAAACCCGCTGTCGCCACTTCATGGGCTACTTTTTCCGATTAGCAGCAATGTAGCTTTTATATGCACCATCCCACAGACAGGGTAGTACATATCACGGCCTTTGATATATCAGTTTGGTTCACTGGCTGAAACGAGAAATAGCCTGTAGAAATAGAAGTAATATTGTTCTTTGTTTGACTTCCTCATCAAGGGTATAGGCGAGGACCGCTGGCTGTGTACGCTCATGGTATGTAGAAATAAAAGTTATATTGTTGTGTTTGACTTGACAGTTGCGCGTGTCCAGAGACTCCCGAGGGAGGGCATTCAAAATGTTTTGTGGTAGACATTTGGAGGTTATGGTAAGTAGAAATACTTGACAGTTGCGTTTGTCCAGGATCTTATGAGGCTATTCAAACTGTTTTATGGTAGACATTTGGAGGCTATGGTAAGTAGAAATACTTAACAGTTGCGTTTGTCCAGGATCTTATAAGGTTATTCAAAATGTTTTATGGTAGGCATTTGGAGTCTATGGTAAGTAGAAATACTTACGAGTTACGTTTGTCCTGGGTCTTATGAGGCCATTCAAGATGTTTTGTGGTAGACATTTGGAGGCTATGGTAAGTAGAAATACTTGACATTTGCGTTTGTCCAGGGTCATATGAGGCCATTCAAAATGTTTTATGGTAGGCATTTGGAGGCTATGGTAAGTAGAAATACTTAACAGTTGCGTTTGTCCAGGGTCTTATGAGGCAATTCAAAATGTTTTGTGATAGACATGTGGAAGTTATGGTAAGTAGAAATACTTGACAGTTGCGTTTGTCCAGGATCTTATAAGGTTATTCAAAATGTTTTATGGTAGGCATTTAGAGGCTATGGTAAGTAGAAATACTTAAGAGTTACGTTTGTCCTGGGTCTTATGAGGCCATTCAAGATGTTTTGTGGTAGACATTTGGAGGCTATGGTAAGTAGAACTACTTAAGAGTTACGTTTGTCCTGGGTCTTATGATGCCATTCAAGATGTTTTGTGGTAGACATTTGGAGGCTATGGTAAGTAGAAATACTTAAGAGTTACGTTTGTCCAGGGTCATATGAGGCCATTCAAAATGTTTTATGGTAGGCATTTGGAGGCTATGGTAAGTAGAAATACTTGACAGTTGCGTTTGTCCATGGTCACATGAGGCCATTCAAAATGTTTTATGGTTGACATTTAGAGGCTCTATCTATTAAATACGATGCATCACTGACCAAAATGATTTTAGAATCAAAAGGTTCACAACGGTTCGCGTGGACTGAAAGTTGCGTAACCGCTACGCGAACAGAACGATGGTCCGCTTACCACAACTCTATGCACTGGTTCAATTGGCTACCTGATCTGGCCGAAGCGTTTGCTTTTGTCTTTTGAAAAAAAGAAAGAAATGTTTTATTTAAAGATGCACTCAACATATTTTATTTACGGTTATATGACGTCAGACATATGGTTAAGGACCACACAGATTTTGAGAGGAAACCCGCTGTCGCCACTACATGGGCTACTCTTCCAGTTAGCAGCAAGGAATCTTTTATTTGTACTTCCCACAGGCAGGATAGCACAAACCATGGCCTTTGTTGAACCAGTTATGGATCACTGGTCGGTGCAAGTGGTTTACACCTACCCATTGAGCCTTGCGGAGCACTCACTCAGGGTTTGGAGTCGGTATCTGGATTAAACATCCCATGCCTCGACTGGGATCTGAACCCAGTACCTACCGGCCTGTAGACCGATGGCCTACCACGATTGTCTTTTGGAATATTTTATTTGTAACGTGTTCATATGTGTCATTGTGTATTTCAAGGAAAAGAAAGAAACGATTTATTTAACGACGCACTCGGCACATTTTATTTACGGTTATATGGCGTCAGACATATGCTTAAGGACCACACAGATATTGAGAGAGGAAACCCGCTGTCGCCACTTCATGGGCTACTCTTTTCCATTAGCAGCAAGGGATCTTTTATATGCACCATCCCATAGACAGGGTAGTACATACCACGTCCTTTGATATACCAGTCGTGGTGTTGAATGTGAATTTTGATAACTGCGGCGGGACGTAGCCCAGTGGTAAAGCGCTCGCCTGATGCGCGGTAGGTCTAGGTTCGATCCCCGTCGTTGGGCCCATTGGGCTATTTCTTGTTCCAGCCACTGCACCATGACTGGTATATCAACGACCGTGGTATATGCTATCCTGTCTGTGGGATGGTGCATATAAAACATCCCATGCTACTAATTGAAAAGCTGCACAAACTGTCCTCGGGAGTGTGCAGAGATCTACAAACAGCGCAGGCGCTTTTCTCATTTATTATTTATTTATTCATTTATTTTACTCAAGGTACAAAGTGGATGGCGCATTGAATACTGCGTGGCGTCAGGAAACTGTCCTCATGCGTTTGAATAGTTCTACAAACAGCGTAGGCACTTTTCTCATTTATTATTCATTTATTTATTTATTTTAACTCAAGGTACAAAGTGGATGGCGCACTGACTACTG
Organism: Gigantopelta aegis; assembly: GCF_016097555.1. Taxonomy (NCBI): domain Eukaryota; kingdom Metazoa; phylum Mollusca; class Gastropoda; order Neomphalida; family Peltospiridae; genus Gigantopelta; species Gigantopelta aegis. The sequence goes on along the minus strand of NC_054703.1, from coordinate 27,435,963 downwards.
CGCGACGTCGGAAAACTGTACGAACTGTCCTCGGGAGTTTGAAGAGTTCTACAAACAGTGCAGACACTTTTCTCATTTATTATTTATTTATGTATTTATTTTACTCAAGGTACAAAGTGGATGGCACACTCAATACTGCGCGGCGTCAGAAAACTGTCCACAGGATTTTGAAGAGTTCTACAAAGTGCGCAGGCGCTTTTCTCATTTATTTATTTATTTTAATCAAGGTACAAAGTGGTTGGCGCATTGAATACTGTGCGGCGTCAGAGAACAGCACAAACTGTCCTCAGGAGTTTGAAGAGTTCTACAAACAGCGTAGGCGCTGGATCGCGTCAACGATAGCGAATCTGATGTTGATCGTCCAGAAGTGGAGAGTTATCACCCGTGTCAACCAGCGTGTCTCTGTCCTCTTCATCATCTACCAGGGGTCACTGCTGTTCTCCACGATGATCTCGCCCAGCACCGTCATCCTCATTGTAGCTGGTGAGAGTGTCATACAAACCTACACATAATTAGGGTTGTCTGTTCTGTCATGTTTGTCTGGCTCTGGCTTGGTATCTATCTGTGTATATAAAAGGCATGTCTATTCCCCGCTTTCTCTTGCTCTCTTCTATTTTCCTCATTCCCTCGCCCCCCCCCCCCCCCCTCTCTCTGTCTGTCTGTCTGTCTCTCTGTCTCTGTGTGTGTCTCTCTCTCCCCATCTCCCCTCTCTCTCTCCCCATCTCCCCCCTCTCTCTCTCTCTCTCTCTCTCTCTCTCTCTCTCTCTCTCTCTCTCTCTCTCTCTCTCTCTCTCTCTCTCTCTCTCTCCACCTCATTTTCTTGTTCTCTTTTCCCTCCATTCCCTTTCCTATCTCCTCTTCCTGCCTCTACCATCCCCCCCCCCCCATTCCCTCTCGCTTCCCCTCTCTCACTCACTCTCTTTTTCTGTACGTCCATGTCTCAGTCCATATCCGAGTTACGGTGGTACTACTGAATGTAGACTATTGCTATACAATAAGATATGGTTGCCACATTTCGATTTAGCATAGAATTAAGGTGCATATACCATAATTGAGGTTCAAACTCCCCATTCTCTCCCCATCTCTCTCATTTTCTCTTTCTCTATGACTCATCCCCGTCCTCTCTCTCTTCCCTTTCCCCCTATAGCTCTCCGCCATGCCCTATCACTACTCTGTCTGTCTGTGTGTCTCTTTCTCTGTTTCTGTCTGTCTGTCTGTCTGTCTGTCTCTCGTCTCTCTCTCTCTCTCTCTCTCTCTCTCTCTCTCTCTCTCTCTCTCTCTCTCTCTCTCTCTCTCTCTCTCTCTCTCTCTCTCTCTCTCTCTCTCTCTGTGTGTGTGTGTGTGTGTGTGTGCGTTTTTACGACAAAACAAATCATGTTTGACCTTGAAGGCTTTCTTTTTTGCAGGAGGCCTGTCGTTTGCCTGGGATATTCATCCAGTGACATCCATTGTTCTTCAGATTCTAATCTCTGTCATATTTGTCCTCGTGTGTCTGTACGCATCCGACAAGATACAAATACTGGTTAGTTTTTGTTTATACTTTTTTGTGTAAAGATTACTATAGTCGACGACAGTCACTTTTCGCACCCAGTACACAATAAATAGCATATCTCACCGTAATTTCTCATGATATCCAAATTTTGTAAATGGTACAATTTTGTTTATTACAAGATTTTCTTCAAACACATCCAGGTGCATTAGTAATGTTAAAAAAATTCGATAGATTTTTTGCATTGGAAGTTTCCCAGCGTTCTGACAACGGAAATGGCATGTACCCAGTGTATGGTTATTGTAAGAAAATGTAAAGTGTTGTCTTTGGAATATTGACGTCATCCAAATTCAAAATTAGCTGTATTATTACAATGCCTCGCAAAATAAAAATAAAAACTGGTCTACTAACTTTGACCCCTGTCAAAATTTATAACGATCAGACAACGCTGTTTATATCTCGGTATTTGTTTATTTTTAATAATTCTGGACAAAATATTAAGGCCTCACTACGCAGTGACTTTGGATGAGAGTTCATTGATCATGGCCCACTATAGTTCCTAAATGTTGTGGTTCACATATTCACTTCTAGGAATTGGGCAAGAAATAAAACAATTTGTATATTTAATGGTAAGCCTTCTTGCTAGATTTTGCCCCATGTTATTTTGTAATATTGTACATTGACGTTTTGGTACATGGGTGTATAGCGGAAGTGACAGCCGAAGGGAATCTGTTAATGAACCACCTGTTCGGACCGGTACTACAGCCAGATGCGGCCATATAGCAAAATACTGAGACGAAAATGTTCTCAATTTTGGAGTCAAAATAAATGCTTATATAATGTACGTTAGCAAAGGTGTATGTTGCTAGTGCCAACAAGAACCCGTTTTATTGGCAATCTTCATTTGAAGTTGGGCAATTTAACATGCATTTCAATGACAGATATCTCTATGTATAAAGGGTCCGTCTCTTCCCCTATTTCTATTGGTATATATTTACTCGCGGAAAAAGGTTCCTGTGCACCAAATAATTGCATATAGAGTATAATGTACTTGATATCTGGTCATAAACATTCAATAAATAAACGTGTAACCATTTATTTCCATATCCCAGCAGTGCCCAGTCAATTGCACGAGCTATTCATGCTTTGTGATCATAAGTTGCGTTACTAGCATTCTTGGTCACGTGCTCCTCTTTGACGTCATTTTTCTTATCATTGGACTCTAAAACTATTGTATGGATTCTCATCACTCAGAAAAATACGTTTGTTGACATCTGATCGTCGTCAGTGTGATGTCACGCCTCCAAGAAAGTTAACTACTTCGAAAGATGTGCATGATTGCAGCTAGAATGGTACAAAACGTTGTTGCTAGTCATTTTGGTGTTCATTGGTGTTCATCAGAAAACTATGCAGTGTCAGCGGAGATGTTCTCGACAGTTTAGGAATACTAGGGATCTTTCAGATTTAGTGAGTCCACACGTGACGTCAGCGGGTACACATGTGGAATCATATGGAAATGACAAGTTAAATAGTACATCTATGTAAAACACAATATTTTAAAATGTTATAAATATACGTCTCACTGAAATTTTAATGATGCACGGGAACTTTTTCCGTGAGTATGTATATGTATATGTATGTATGTATGTATGTATGTATGTGTGTGTGTGTGTGTGTGTGTGTGTGTGTGTGGTATACATATATATATATATATATATAAACCATCGCTGCTGCTACACGGCCCCCCCCCCCCCCCCCACCCGCTTCCTACGACAGTGATTCAGGCTACAACTTATTAACGGGTGCAGTTAAAATGTTGTGTTAATTTTTCAGACTGCTCAGTTCCTAACGTTCTTGTACGCTATAGTGATGAGTGCCGTTGCCGTGGGAACAGCTGAACAGATAGTGACTGATATCTCCTCCGACGATAAAGGTGAAATATATTATCTATAATATCACTTGTAACTAGTCAAAACCAAAACAGACACACATACTAACGCACACACTCACGCACATACACACAAAATTCGAAGGCGCACCAAGTCAACATGCACAAAACCCCCCACAAAAAACACAAGCCTCCAAAACCAAAAACTATAGTAACAAACACATACAAACACGCACAAACGCGAACACATATATGCATTAATTTTAACTATTTTGTTTTCACCAATATAATACAGAGAGAGAGAAAGAGAGAGAGAGAGAGAGAGAGAGAGAGAGAGAGAGAGAGAGAGAGAGAGAGAGAGAGAGAGAGAGAGAGAGAGAGAGAGAGAGAGAGAGAGAGAGAGAGAGAGAGAGAGAGAGACAGACAGACAGACAGACAGACAGAGAGAAGAAGACAGAGAGACAGAGAGAGATACAGAGAGAGAGAGAGAGAGAGAGAGAGAGAGAGAGAGAGAGAGAGAGAGAGAGAGAGAGAGAGAGAGAGGTGATGAGAGAGATATAGACTGACAGACAGACAGAAATAGTGATAACAGAGAGCTTGAGATTACTGACATTATAATTAATTTCGGTTGCTTTTGTAGATATTTCTTTCGAATTGGGCATTTCGGCCACAACGTTCTACTTCATCTGTCTAGCGGGTATGTTCATCCTGGCGGCGCTGCTTCATCCGCGCGAGTTCCTGTGTCTGTTCCACGCGCTCTGGTACTTACTCTGCCTGCCCTCCGGCTACCTGGTCCTCAACCTGTACAGTATCTGCAACATCACTGACAGGAGCTGGGGTGAGATACATTGCATTTATTGGACTTTTGTGGGAGACTAAAAGAATCCTTCATATGTGTCCATGTGGGACAGGGTATTCCACCCGAGGGTACATAATTTGTTATATTGTTTACATTTTCATTGTTTCGAGGTATATAAGAAATAGAATACTACATTCGTCTCCGTTTGATACCATTTATCTTACAACTCGTTGTTTAAAAACATATCCGTTTTTAAACAACTCGTCCGTGACATCATATTATGTACCCGAGGGTGGAATAGTCCTGTCCCACATGGATACATAATGGACAATTACTTTTTCTCCCATCCAGTAGATGAAAAAGAAGAAATTTGGGGAAATGTGAAAAACATAAAAAAAAAATTCTTGCAATAAAATAATCATAACCATTGAAAAGATCGTACCCAAAAATGGTTTATACTAAAAGTATAAACCGAAAATGATAGTATAATTTCATTATGACAGCAGGTTTCCTTGTTTTTCTGAAATGTAAAAAGCATTTCTTGTGTTATTTTGCCGTTTACTTGACGTCACCCAATGTTATTGTCAGCTAAAATAACAGAAGTCACGTGGTCATGCAAGACCGATTTATTCTGCATGGGCAGACATCATGGAATACGCCTGTCTTGCATGGCTAGAGATGGGAGAAATAGAGAATAGTACACGAGTTTCCGTTTGATGACATTTATCTTATAACGAGTTGTTTAAAAACGTTTTTAAACAACGAGTTGTAATAAAAATTGTATCAAACGGACACGAATGTTGTATTCTATTTGTGACATACCTCGAAACAATGAAAATGTAAACAATATAATGAACTAAATTATGTTCTTACAGAATGTAGCCTAACTGGGTCATGGCGTATTGATACTTGGCTTTAAGCATACACATCACGTCATAACCAAATCACTACTGTACTAACAAATCCTTTTTCCTTAAAAATAGAGCACTCTAAAACATTTGCCAACCACTCGGAAAAAGAAATTGATGAAAAGCGAGTATTTTAATGTGGCGAAGCACTGCAATAATACAGCTAATTTTGAATTTGAATGACGTCAGTATTACAATGACGTCACTTTTACAGCTTCTTACAATAACAGTAAACTGGGTCATGACCTCTCAGAAACGGAAAAAAGTTCCTGTGCATCAGTACAATTTTAGTGAGACTTATATTTTTAAAATGTTAAAACATTGTCGTTTACATAGATGTACTATTTAACTGTTAAAAGTACAGTGATCCTCTCCTGCCTTCTGAACCTGAAGTGCAGTCTACACAATGCTTGGTACGCCGTCGGTGACGATGTAACATAACAATATATTGATGTACAGTCATAGTCGTACTTTGTGATCACCTAAGTGGTAGCGTACAGTACAGTATTGGGATGTTAAACTTGTCGTTTTGAAATGATTCCATATGTCTACCCGCTTGATACTGACGATTTTTTAATGTGACGTCACGTGTCGACTTCCTAAACATGGAAGATCCCTAATATCTCTAAATGGTCAAGAACATCTTCGCAGATACTGCACTGTGTTCTGATAAACACCAACGAACACACAAATGACTAGCAATTACATTTGTGCCATTCTAACCTCGATCATACCCATCATTCCCATCATTCGAAGAAGTTCATTTTCTTTGAGGCGTGACATCACACTTAAGACGATCAGATACCAACAGAAGTATTTTGTTGAATGATGAGAATCCATGCATTACTTCTAGAGTCCAATGATAAGAAAAATGACGTCAAACAGGAACACGTGACCAAGAATGCCAGTAATGCAACCTGTGATCACACCACATGAATAGCTCGTGTAATTGCCTCGTCTGGCATTTTCCCAGATTTATTTAATTTTTCCCATGATACTGATATTTATTTTAAAGGTCTGGGTTTGCATCGGCGTTTTTTCCTTTCTGGTACGCCCCAGTGTATGCAATCATTTGGTGTACAGGAACACAGAAAATATACCATAACACGCATGAGTTTTCCATCGACAAATCAAACACCTAGAAACTCCAACAACCAGAACCGCCGAACGCCCGTTATGGGCGTAGACAGACAATTGGGGTGATAGGGTAAGAGGAGTTCTCAAATAAAGACTCGTGATGAGTGGAAGCGCGTGCGTGCGGTCGGACTGTTGAGTCTGCGGCTTACGTTTTGGGCATAATAATACACTATAATATACGAGTATTTCAGACGTACGCATCGTACGCATCTAGTCTAAACTCTCTCAATGAAACTATAATATTTTGATTCGTTTAGCCTGCCCGCACAAGCCCTTATAGTTGTTGAGTGGATGGATTAGAGTGACAAACTGCGAGAATGTGGTGTGGAGGGTGGAAAGACCGATGTTGGAGAAAGGGTTTTGGGATTTGGACACATTTAAAGGGACATTCCTGAGTTTGCTGCAAGTTTTAAGATGCTATCGACTAACAGAGACTGTTTTTAACTATTTTAATTACATATCAAATATATTTTCCTGCATAACATATTAGTGGCTGTATATTAATGCGTTTCTGATCGTTCTAACATTTGTAGTAGCGTAAATTTCATTTTATTTCCTAAAAGATATTTTTTCGTACGTACAAAATTATTTGTAGACAAAATCCAGTTTGGGCTTCTTACAAATATTAAGACGACCAGAAACACATTGAATATACAGACACTGATATTCTAAACAAGAAAATATATTTAATATGTAAGTTTAATCGTAGAAATATTTTATTAGTTGGAAACATCTTACAATGCAGCAAACTCGGGAATGTCCCTTTAAGGCTCAAATAGATTGAATGCGACGCGTCCGAAAAAAAACCCCAGAAAAGAAAGAAAGAAAAAACAAACCCACCATAGTTTCAATGAAAGCGTCTAGATTGGATGCATACGTCTGCAAAACACACGTGACCAACCGCAATGAAATAATCGTAAATGGTGTACATGTCCAACACGCAAGACGCTGACGCATCGGACGCAAATGTGACGCATCAGTCGCAAAGGTGACGCATCATACGCAAAAATGACGCATCAGACGCAAAAATTACGCATCAGACGCAAAAATTAGTATATATGAGCCTTTATTGTGGATGTGGGGCGGGATTTAGCTCAGTCGGTTGAGTGCTCGCTTGAAGTGCTTGCGTCGCAGGATCGAACCACCTCGGTATATCCACCCAGCTGATTGGGTTTTTCTCGTTCAAACCAGTGCACCACAACGGAACAAAAGGCCGTGGTATGTGTTTTCCTGTCTATGGGAAAGTGCATATAAAAGATCCCTTACTGCATTAGAAAAAATGTAGCGGGTTTCGTCTGATGACTACGAGTCAGAATTAACAAATGTTTGACATCCAATAGCCGATGATTAATTAATCTATGTGCTCCACTGGTGTCGTTAAACAAAGCAAACTTTATTTATTGTTGATGTTTGTTTATCTACAGGAACAAGGGAAGAGAAAATCGAATCTTCTATAACAAAGGAACCGTGGGAAACAAAAGTGAAATTCTGGTTCAAGAAGATATTTTTGTAAGTATTTTGTAACGAACACCGTGCCAGTGTTAAGTTCTAGTGTATAGAACGGCTTTACAGTGTGAAAATTAATAGACTTAAACACACACACACACATAGACACACACACACACACACACACACACACACACACACAGAGAGAGAGAGAGAGAGAGAGAGAGAGAGAGAGAGAGAGAGAGAGAGAGAGAGAGAGAGAGAGAGAGAGAGAGAGAGAGAGAGAGAGAGAGAGCGACACACACACACACACAGACAGAGACACACACACACACAGACACACACACATACACAGAGTGAAAGACACACACATACACACACACACACACAGACACACACACACCACACCACACACACACACAACATACACACAAACACACACACACACACACACACACAAAACACAAAACACAAATTCTGACAAATATTCAAAGATAAATCAACAACTAGTGATTTGTTTAACGACACCAGTAGAGCACATTGATTTATTAACCATCGTTTATTGGATGTCAAACATTTGATAATTTTGACATATAGTCTTAGAGAGGAAACCCGCTACATTTTTCCATTAGTAGCAAGGGATCTTTTATCTGCACCATCCTATAGACAGGATAGCACACGCCACGGCCTTTGATGTACCAGTCGTGGTGCATTGGATGGAGCGAGAAATAACCCAATGGCCCCACCGATGTCCGGGCTCCCTTGGATGGGGTGGAGGTTAGGTTCACTTGTCTTCACACCAGACCTCGTGCCTGAATCAAAAACATCATTGGTAGTAAACCTTAAGGCAGAGATGAATTTTACTTGTAGAATGAATTTCATAACTTCTAGTTTTAAAATTGTACGGGGGGCGATATCCCCGAACCCCCTAGAAACCTTTTTTTAGCGTCCACCCATCTATATTCCGTCCCACGGGGAACGCCTTTTTTTCATACTATAGAAATAAGTACACGTTATTTATTTCTGAACCGTTTGTTTTCTCAATTGCACACAAAAATAGTATATTTTTGTTATTTCCAAAACACTTTTGCTTTTCTTTTTATGTCAAAACAAACTGAAATTATTTACAAAAAAACCCAATACAAAAACAAAAACACAACAGTTTTTTATGAGGATGGGACGGACTATATGTCAGCCCCTTTTCCCCCCATGTCTGCCGTGCCTGCCTTACACCAATAATGTGTATGATTATAGTTGCTGCTTCACCAAAGAAAACAAAGAGACGACGCAAACATTTGACGTAGAAGTGCAAACGCCGGCAGCCACTACGTCCACATCTTGGCGCCCAGCCAAAGAACACAGAACTTCGACAAGCGGTGACCACCATGATCAATATATGTCTGTAGATTCCTCCTCACAGTCGGAGCACCCTAGCGACAAGACAGATATAGACTATCACCAGCTTCCACCTGGCGAGTCGACAAGAGACAATCAAGGTACATTATAGTCCTTCCCCCTCGCCTGATGCGCCGTCGGTCTGGGATCGATCCCCATCGGTGAGCTCTTTGGGCTTTTTCTCGTTCTAGCCAGTCCACCACTACTGGTTTTATCAAAAGTCGTGGTATGTGTTGTCCTGTTTGTGGGATGGTTCATATAAAATATCCTTTCCAAAAAAATGTAACGGGTTTCCTCTCTAAGAGTATACGTCAAAATTACCAAATGTTTGACATCCAATAACCGATGATTAATAAATCGATCGATAAGAGCTAATCGATGTACATATAGTCTTTCCCCTCGCGGCCTCGCCTGGTGCGCGATCGGTTTGGGATCGATTCCCGTCAGTGAGCTCTTTGGGCTATTTCTCATTGTAGCCAGTGCACCACGACTGGTTTATTAAAGGCTATATATAGTCTTAGAGAGGAAACCCGCTCATGTGTTTTGTCATTAGTGGCAAGTGGCTTTTTATATGCACCATGTTACATACAAGATAGCACATACCAGGGCATTTGATATACCAGTCGTGTTGCACTAGCTGGAACGAGAAATAGCCACCGACTGGGATCTATTCTAGACCGACCGCGCATGAAGCGAACGTTTTACAACTGGGCTACATTCCGCTCTTCCATAATGAAAACATTACTAGGAATCGTTTCAGACTAAAAAGAAAGAAATGTTTTATTTAACGACGCACTCAACACATTTTATTTACGGTTATATGGCGTCAGACATATGGTTAAGGACCACACAGATATCGAGAGAAAACCCGCTGTCGCCACTTCATGGGCTACTCTTTCCGATTAGCAGCAAGGGATCTTTTATTTGCGCTTCCCACAGGCAGGATAGCACAAACCATGGCCTTTGTTGAACCAGTTATGAGTCACTGGACGGTGCAAGTGGTTTACACCTACCCACTGAGCCTTGCGGGGCACTCACTCAGGGTTTGGAGTCGGCATCTGGATTAAAAATCCCATACCTCGACTGGGATCCGAACCCAGTACCTACCAGCCTGTTGACCGATTGCCTAACCACGACGCCACCGAAACCGATCGGTTTCAGACTACGTCACTTCATTGTATTACTAGGACTGTCGATTTCACTTCAATGTGTTAACAAATCATCTGCTTAAAAATCCGAATGAAAATGACACCAGACATCAGGTTTACTTAAAGGTACTTAGCCGTCGAAATAATTTCAGCAGCTCGGCAGATAAGCGTGGGCAAGAGAATCGAATCCTTTCGACGGACAAACGGTGTGTGTGTGTGTGTGTGTGTGTGTGTGTGTGTGTGTATGTGTATGTGTGTATGTGTGTGTGTAAGTGTCTCTGTGTGTGTGTGTGTTTGTGTTTGTGTGTGCGTGTTTGTGTGCGTGTGTGTGTGTATGTGTGTGTATCATGTATGTGTGTGTGTGCGCGCGTGTTTGTGTGCGTGTGTGTGTATGTATGTGTATGTGTGTGCGTGTGTGCGTCTTTGTGTGTGTGCGTGTTTGTGTATGTGTGTGTTTGTGTGCATGTGTTTGTGTGTATGTGTGCGTGTGTGTATGTTTGTGTATGTGCGTGTTTGTGTGTTCGCGTGCGTGCGTGTTTGTGTGTGTGCGTGTGTGTATGTGTGTGTATGTGCGTGCGTGTGTGTGCGTGTTTGCGTGTTGTCTAAGACTTCGTTTAACAAATTCGAGCCAGTGCTATGTGCTGTCCTGTCTGTGGGATGGTGTATATAAGAGATCCCTTGCTGCTAATTGAAAAGAATAGCCCATGAATTGTCGATAGCGGGTTTTCTCTAACAATATATGTGTGGTCCGTAACCATATGTCTGACGCCATATAACCGTAAATAAAATGTGCGTCGTTAAATAAAACATTTCCTTCCTTCGTGTAAAAATATTACCAAATATTTGACATCCAATAGCCAATGATTATTAAATTAATGTGCTCTATTGGTGTCGCCACTTTGCTTTATATTATATTATATTGTCGATAGGTCGCAGCAGTGAAAGTGAAGACAACGGAAGTTCTGAAGCGGAAGATGATATAGCGCTCCCGGTATCAGTGGAGGACTGGTTACCAGTGGAGTTTAAGGTATATGCTAGAAATAGCAGGATAATACACTGTACACCATACTAACATAAATGTAACACCCCCCACCCCCCGAAAAACTAGAATTTTTCCCAGGTGAATCACATATGAATTGATGATGACTAATCCTTGCATTGTGCCTCAAAATATCTAGCTCCAGCCAGTGCACCACGACTGGTATATCAAAGGTCGTGGGATGTGCTATCCTGTTTGTGGGATGGTTCATATAAAAGATCCCTTACTACTCATAGAAACATATAGTGGGTTTTCTCTAAGATAATTTGTCACTTGCCAAATGTTTCACATCCAACAGCCGATACGTAATAAATCAATATGCTTTATTGTGTCGTTAAAGAAAACACATTCAATTTGTCCTTTATAAAAGTATCTGAGCTAGGGGATATCAATGATATATGCATACATGCATACGTATATACGTATATACATATATACATATATATATATATATATATATATATATATATATATATACAAATTTAACTTTGATGAATAGTTTTACAAAGAGCGCTCATCTTGTCAGGAGCAGTAATATTAAATAATTCCAGACTTCAGTAGTTCTTCATCGTTTTATTGCTACAGCTCTGTTTCGTATGGTCAAATAATGACCACACTCTTCAGGCAATATTAACGAATACTGTTAAAAACGTTTGCGACTGATGACGTCACAACATTAGTTGATGTATGACGTAATTCTCGACAACTATATCGCGTCACCAAGAAAGTTTTGAGAATTCAGGTCTTATACTAGCGCTTGGTACAGTTAGGTGGCATCGGTGTTACTGATGTTTTTGAGAACGAATTTATTTCGGTGGTGGCATGGACTTGCTAATTAATTGCGTTTGTTCAGGCTGCACAGGTGTTTCTGACATATTATGATAAACTTTTCGTAAAGGCATAGGCCACATTTCTTATTTATGTTACTGTATGGTTGGCATTTTTTGAGTACCTTCCACTTTATGCGGAAGGATTTGTTATTGTCCTTCAGGTTCCATATGTGTTTTGACAGCTCTGTTTTATTTCTTTTGTTTTCATGTTGGAAGGATGCCGTGTGGTTTCTGTATCGTTCTTTGAAATTGGTTGCTAGCCCTACGTATGATTCTGTGTTTGATTTTGTTGTCACTGTTGCTTGGTACACCACGTTGTATTGGAGGCATTTTTTCTCGAGTGGGCATTCTGGTGCCTTTCTACAGTTGCACTTTTTTTTTGGTTGCTGTGCTGGCGTCGTTGTTGCATCAGAGAGTATTTTCTTGTTGTGGGATGAGATGGTGTTTTTTATATTTGGCATGCATGAGTAGCTAAGTTTGAGTGTATGCCTGTTAAAGATCTTGTGTAATGGGTGGTTCTTGGTGAAGCATTTGTCGATTGTGTTTAAAAACTTTTTTCCGATGCTGCTTTTGACGTTAGAGTCCCATGGAGGATTGTACCATGTGATGTTTCTTTTTCGGTTCTTTCGTCTTGAAGGTTGATTTGGTTGCGGGTTGTATGGAAGTTTGTAATCGTATCCACTTTCTGTGATTGCTTTTTGGTAGGGGGCTATGGCTTCCTTAAATATTTCTTCACTAGATGAGATGCTTGTTAGTCTCTTGTTGATGTTTGCTGGGATGTTTCTTAGTATTGTCGGAGGATGGTTACTTTGATGGTGGACGTATAATAATTTGTTGTTGGGTTTCATGTATGGTTTGAAGTGCCCATTTGTTAGGTCGAAGGTTACGTCTAAGAAGTTTACGATTTTCTTGTTTGCTTCTATTGTGATTTTTAGGCCGTTTGATTGAAATACTTTGTTGACTTCTTGTTTTGTTTTTTCAATTTCTTTTGGGGTGGCTTTACATACTGCAATACCGTCGTCGCGATATAGTCCTATTTCATCTTTGAATTTTGATGCAATCAGCGACAGCATGTATGTACCTATTAACTCACAGGTTTCCGCTCCGTCATATGAACCCATTGTCACATCAAACATGTTGTTTGTGTCTTTCTTTATCCATGGTGAGTCTTTGTGGTACAGGAGTGATCTTTTTGTGTGAATAATAATTTCTTGGTCCTGTTGTGTAATATTAGTGAATGTTAATGCATAGTCGAGTGCTTTTCTTAGGAGATCTTCTGATATCGATGGGTAGAAGTTACACACATCAAAGGTGATAAATGCGTGTTTACGTTTTTCTGGGATATTTTAGAACCATTCTATGGCGCTGCTTGTGTTTCTCCACAGGTTCACTTTGGTTGCCTTGATAATCTGTATGTTTATCTTGTCTAAAATATGCTTGCTGATAATGCCAATTTCTGATTTGCTTGGGTTGATTAGTCTGCATGTCGGGTTGTTGTTGAAATCCGGTTTATGGTCTTTCAGTGTTATGAATGAATCTCTATTTGCTGATACTTCAATTCTATCATCGAGTTCCAGTTTTTTTGCAATTTCCTTGTCTGTTGAGGTTATCATGTTTGTGGTACTGTGGCTAGTTTTTTTTGTAGGATTTTGTTACGTTTTTGTTTACGAGGTCAATGTAGTCTCTTGGTGGTTTTGTAGAAGTTGCTTGTTTTGTCTGCTTTAACAAACACGTGCTTGTCTTCTCGTATATCTTTAAGGTCTTTGCTAAGTTTACTTTGAAGGTTGTTGGGGTAGTGGCTGGTTTTAAATTCAATGTGCTGTATTATATCTAGCATACAGTCCTCAAATTCCCGCAGTTCTTTCATATGTGGTGGTGATCGTTTAGATTTAAAGCCGTATGTTTCCTTGATTGCCTTGTCAATGTTTGGGTTGAGGTAGAAATAAGCCTTCCAACGCATTCGTTGTATAAGTGATTCAGTTTTTTCAATCAGTCTTTGGAGGAACGTAGTTTTGCTTGCCAGCGGGATATTCTTGGTGGAATACTCGAAGTCCTTCACTTGTAAATTCATTCTAAACAGCGCTCAACTGGTTTACAGGAGCATTATACAAATTTAACTTTGATGAATGGTTTTACAAAGAGCGCTCATCTTGTCAGGAGCAGTAATATTAAATAATTCCAGACTTCAGTAGTTCTTCATCGTTTTATTGCTACAGCTCTGTTTCGTATGGTCAAATAATGACCACACTCTTCAGGCATTAGTTGATGTATGACGTAATTCTCGACAACTATATCGCGTCACCAAGAAAGTTTTGAGAATTCAGGTCTTATACTGGCGCTTGGTACAGTTAGGTGGCATCGGTGTTACTGATGTTTTTGAGAACGAATTTATTTCGGTGGTGGCATGGACTTGCTAATTCATTGCGTTTGTTCAGGCTGCACAGGTGTTTCTGACATATTATGATAAACTTTTCGTAAAGGCATAGGTCACATTTCTTATTTATGTTACTGTAGGGTTGGCATTTTTTGAGTACCTTCCACTTTATGCGGAAGGATTTGTTATTGTCCTTCAGGTTCCATATGTGTTTTGACAGCTCTGTTTCATTTCTTTTGTGTATATATATATATATGCGTGTGTGTGTGTGTGTGTGTGCCTCTCCATTCCCGCACTTTTTGGCACCTTCCTACGTCACTATTGTTATATGCAAATTGAATTAAAATTATAGTACTAGTTCTGTCTGTTAATTATTGTCAGTCATTTTACTTGTGTAGCAGTAGGGACAACCATATCATACGAAACCGACTGTCATCCATCTATTTGTAAATCAGTCCATCATATAAGAATATTGCCTCTTTTTGAAGAATGTAACGATGTATCACTCACAAATGGAACAAAATCGTGTAGCGTAGCAAAGCGATTTATACTAAATAGTGTGTTATAAGTCAACAAATTCACACACAAGAAGGAAGAAGATAAAATTATTTTATAATTACAAACAAAACTTCTATTTAGTTAACTAAAACCAAATTAATAATACTATATTTTAATCAGTTTCTAACGTCTTTTTCTTTACCTTTTTACGTAATGACGTCACATTTTACCTTATGACCTCATGTTCTGACATTTTGCTAATAAAAACTTTAGAGTCTGGACTCGAGACACTAATAGAATCTGAGACACTAATGTCATGACAACGCCATACAAATTGTATGCATGTGACGTCATTTGAGATTGAGTCTGGACTCTAACAGTTTTATAAGCACGGGTCCTGACATTTATCGAATAATAGTATTCAGGTGTGGTTTTTTGGCGACGTCGCCCAACGAGAATAGAGTAAATCGTACAAGGGGCCTTTTAACAGGAAGTTTGTAAAATTGTATTTTATTAGAGTGTGGTCGAGATCTGAACAACTTTGGTTCCTATTCTGCCATTCATGGTTTCAGACAAAATACGCGCAATCGTTTCGACAGCATGGCTTTGACAACACGATGTTTATTTCCGGGATGAACGAGAAGGAACTGAAGGACATCGGGATTAAGACGAAGACCCACAAAAAGTTCATTCTGGACCAGATCGAACTCCTGCCAGCATTTGAAATCGAATATCACGTCCCAGTAAGTCTTAATAAAACGCGTTAGGCCATAATTATGACAAATATTTACGACGGCTTAAGACACACAAGCACACACACATACACACACGCACACACACGGACACACACACAGGTACCAGTCATACACGCACACGTCAAAGTCACACACACATAAGTGACAGTCACACATACACACGCACGCACACACACATCATTCTATAGATAAGACATATCTCCATGTACACAGGTACTAGCACACTCGTACATGCAACGACTATCACACAATGAAAGAACTAATACTTTCTGTCTCCATCTGCCTCTCTCTCTCTCTCTCTCTCTCTCTCTCTCTCTCTCTCTCTCTCTCTCTCTCTCTTTCGGTCTCTCTCTCTCTCTCTCTCTCTCTCTCTCTCTCTCTCTGTTGTCTCTTTCGGTCTCTCTCTCTGTGTCTCTTTCGGTCTCTCTCTCTCTCTCTCTCTCTCTCTCTCTCTCTCTCTCTCTCTCTCTCTCTCTCTCTCTCTCTCTCTCTCTCTCTCTCTCTCTCTCTCTCTCTCTCTCTCTGTGTGTGTCTCTTTCGGTCTCTCTCTCTCTCTGTGTCTCTTTCGGTCTCTCTCTCTCTCTCTCTTTCTCTCTCTCTCTCTCTCTCTCTCTCTCTCTCTCTCTCTCTCTCTCTCTGTGTCTCTTTCGGTCTCTCTCTCTCTCTCTCTCTCTCTCTCTCTCTCTCTCTCTCTCTCTCTCTCTCTCTCTCTCTCTCTCTCTCTCTCTGTGTGTGTCAGCTGTTTCACCATTAGGAAATTCAGAGGACAATTAATGCATTCTTCCTGCTTCGCCTGTAGAAGATATAACACTCCCATGACTTAATTTAAATCTCGTATAACGCCCTCTGGAAGGAAGTGTTACATATTCATTGCATTGCTTGTTTGTTACAGGGAAGTATCAAGGAATGACTGGACGCGGTTGGCCCTCTGGAAGGAAGTGTTACATATTCGTTTCATTGCTTGCTTGTTACAGGGGAGTATCAGGGAATGGCTGGACACGATTAGCCCTCTGGAAGGAAGTGTTACATATTCATTGTATTGCTTGCTTGTTACAGGGGAGTATCAAGGAATGGCTGGACACGACTGGCCCTCTGGAAGGAAGTGTTACATATTCATTGCATTGCTTGTTTGTTACAGGGGAGTATCAAGGAATGGCTGGACACGATTGGCCTGACTATGTATCAGGACTCCTTTAAGAGATGTCATATTCGCAGACCTAAGGATCTGAGTATTCTAAAAACATTCGGAAGAAAGGAAGTGGAAAAGGAACTCAAAATAACGAAAGCTGGTAAGAAGAAGAAGAATTTTGTGGTTTTTTGACGACGCCCATAACGCATTTTAATTACGTTTATTTTGTGTCACACATAGCGTTATGCACCACACTTATAATGAGAGAGGAAACCCGCTGTGACTGTAAGAGTTATATGCCTCTGATGCCTTTTTCTAAGATTTCACAGTTCTGAATATCCAGTACTGTACATGGGTAGCATACAATAAAACACAATTGTTTAGCAGATGTTTCTTCCCCTTTTTATACTTTTGGCGTTAATATTCAAAATTTCAAAATTGACCCTATTTGTTAGGTTATCCCTGTCCCGAGTCAGACCCCCGATCCTATCGGAGGCCGGACACGGGATAGGCGTGTTCGAAACCCTAGTGGTATATGGACACGTTAAACCAGTTACTAAGCTAAGCAGATGTTTACACACTTGCCCTCTGATTAAAATAGCGATTTAGTATTGCTCTTAAATTATTGTACTGACTTTAAATTATTGATGTTACATATCATTTACTGTTACATATTATATAGTGTAACATATCCACAGTTAATGGAATTAAGAACTCACGATTTAATTCTTAAAAAAAGAAAATTCACGAGCCCCGTATTATTAATATTGTTAAAATAAGTTGGCTTACATTTGGATTTATGACAAAAAAAATGTTGCTTAAGTTTTGTAGTGAGTGTCTTACTGTTTTATTTCGGTTAATTTTGTATCATATTGTCAATTTCGCTTTCTATTACAGGCCACATCAAACGACTGATGTATGCTATTAGAAAACTTCGAAATCCGACTGAAGGTTTGTCAGTATTTAATATATGTCATAATGTCAGACAATTACCACATTCAAAATCATATTTATGACCAATTCAAGAGTCCAAATGACATTACAATGAGAGATGCAGAGACCGTGAGAGAGAGAGAGAGAGAGAGAGAGAGAGAGAGAGAGAGAGAGAGAGAGAGAGAGAGAGAGAGAGAGAGACTAAAATATACGGTATAGTCTTGGGGTACACCTAAAAACCACATTCTTTCTCTCTCTGTCACTCTCTCTCTCTCTCTCTCTCTCTCTCTCTCTCTCTCTCTCTCTCTCTCTCTCTCTCTCTCTCTCTCTCTCTCTCTCTCTCTCTCTCTCTCTCTCTCTATGGTCACTCTCTCTCTCTGTCATACCTGCCACTCTCTATCATGTCTATCCTTCTGTCTTGTCTGTGTCTGTCTGTACTCTCGCTCTGTCTGTCTCTCATCTCCTCTCTCTCTCTCTCTCTCTCTCTCTCTCTCTCTCTCTCTCTCTCTCTCTGTCTCTCTCTCGACTTATGTTGTTTATTTTGTAGCTGAGAAAAGCGCCATTGATATGAAAGGCAAGATAGATGCCTCCCCTACCCACTTCCTGAAGGAATCTAATGTTGGGGAGTACGATTTCTGGGAGACGTTACGACATGAGTGTCTCAAACCCGGCACGAAGGCATTCGGGATAGAAGAGGAGTTGAAAGGTAAAATTACTTACATTTTTGTACAGGTAATTAATCAAACAGGAACGAGTGAAAGAACAGAGTACATACAAATGACTGAAGGGTAGAAAGGTGAATAAATGAACGAACGAATCATTATGAATGGCTGTATGGGATGATGGGCGAAACAAATGTAAGATGGAGGATGGATGCATGCATGCATGGATGGATCATTAATAACGTTTTGTGTACCGTTGTTTGACAATTAATAGCCGATATATTTGTCATGCTGGGGTGTCATTAAACGACCATTCATCCATTCTGTTAAACAAATGATTTGATGGATGTTGTATAGACGGATATAGTTGTTTGGGAGTGATTATGGATAGGAGTGATTATGGATGGGTGAATGGATAAATGAATGGGTGAATAAAATGGATGAATGGATGGGTGAATAAAAGACGTAAAGTTTGTTTTATTTAATGACACCACTAGAGCACATTGATTTTTTATCTTATCATCGGCTATTGGACGTCAAACATATGGTCATTCTAACACTGTTTTTAGACGAAACCCGCTGTCTCCACATAAGCTACTCTTTTACGATAGGCAGCAAGGGATCTTTTATTTGCGCTTCCCACAGGCAGGATAGCACAAACCATGGACTTTGTTGAACCAGTTATGGATCACTGGTCGGTGCAAGTGGTTTACACCTACCCATTGAGCCTTGCGGAGCACTCACTCAGGGCTTGGAGTCAGTATCAGGATTAAAAATCCCATACCTCGACTGGGATCCGAACCCAGTACCTACCAGACCGATGGCCTAACCACGACGCCACCGAGGCCGGTTTGGATGGGTGAATAAGTGATTAGTAAATAACGTTGAAGTATCGATAGACAGACGGAATACAAGATAATTAATACTAGTCGAAGGATGGATGTGTTGATGGCTTTTTTTTTTCTTCAAGTTCAAGTTTTTTATTGCATTAAGTTTTCCGACTTATCAGCATTATAACAATGAAATACAATATTATGTACTATAGTGCGGAACAATGGTGGAGAATGACTTACATAAATACATACACATATACCGATAAAACGATCCATCTATATCTATATATAAACAATCGGCAATATGGGTCACACAAATATAGATATATTAAGTTGTTTGTAGTAATAGCATATCCCTCATTTTGTTCGCCTGTATTAAGTATTTGCCAAGGTTATATATCTCCTTATTGTTTGTAGTTGACAATAGCTGTATTAGTTTAAAAGCACTGGGGTTCTTGGAGTAGTATTTCTTAATAAATCTATTTCTTAAAGTTTTCGTATCGTGGACACTGAAGAATAAAATGAAACTCCTCCTCAATCTCATTAATATTACATAATGTACATACTCTTTGTGTTCTCTCGATATTTTTGTACCTACCAGCTTTCAATATTTAGCCTGTGTGCACAAATTCTCATTTTCGTTATTTCTTTATATTACGTTGAATCAATTGGCTTCGTCAGATATGTTTGTAATTGATATTCCTTTATTAAGTGTTTTATATAGTGATCCTTTTGGCGACGCGTTATTAAACTGTAGGATTTTTTGTTTAAATAGATCAAATATTTTTTTCTTGACTTATAGTAATAAAACTTATATGGGTATGGGTCGATTTCCACATATAACTTAGCCCAAGCGTATCTAATTCCTGCTTAATATTCGTTAGCCAAATATCTCCATACTCATACATTCCTCGAACACAGCTTTTAGAATGCAATTACTGGTACTACCAAGGTGTATCCAATATTTAAAAATTCTCAGCTTTCTTATAATAGCTAGTGGAAATCGTCCCAATTCTCTATAAACAAAGTAATTACAAGTTCTATTATGTACACCCAATGAACGTTTACAGAATTGTATATGCACTTTCTCAATGTCGTGTGCTGAGTGAAAACCCCAGACTTCCGATCCATAATTAAGAACACTATTTACATAGGTATCAAATACTTCGTTTCAATATTAAAATAGTTCTTATTACAAATATATATGATCCAGTATTATGCTTTACGTCCTTGTTCTGCTAGCTGGTTAACTTTAGCCTGAAGAGTAATTGAATTAATACACGAAATAATGCACTAGACACTACGAATGGGTGTATAGACGGATGGGTAAATGGATGGATGAATGAACGAATCAATGAAAGGTGACAATCATACAATGATAAATGGGCTTTTACGCCTGGCGAAAACCATACAATATGCCCCGTGTTGATAGTAAAGTAATATAACTGTCTTCTTTTCAGTTAAAGGGACATTCCTGAGTTTGCTGCAATTTTAAGATGTTATCGACTAACAGAGACTCTTTAAACGACTGTTATTACATATCAAATATATTTTTCTGCATAAAATATAAGTGGCTGTATATTAAACGTGTTTCTGATCCTTCTAGTATTTGTTCTATGTTAAATTTTCATGTTATTTCCTAAACTGTTTTTCGTATGTTTGAAATTATTTGAAGACAAAATCCAGTTTGGGCTTCTTACAAATATTAAGACGACACACATTGAATATAGAGACACTGATATTCTAAATAAGAAAATATATTTAATGCGTATTTTTAGACGTTAAAAGATTTTATTAGTCGGAAACATCTTACAATACAGGAAACTCGGGACAATCCCTTTAAACCCATCGACAAGAGAAAACAAAACAAAACATTGTCTGGGCGACCACAGAAAATTATACAACACATTCAGTGTTGGTAATAAACTAAAATAATTATCATGGTTTTCTTTTAAACCCCGCGATGAGAGAAAATCATACAAAATATTGCGTCTTGCTAGTAAACTAAAGTGAGTCATTCTACAGAAAGCGTCACTTTTCAAAATACAAATTCAAGATAAAACAATTAAAATATATAAATATTTATTTTTCTCTTTTGGAAACTAGATGAACAAAGAAACATAAAATTATGTCTGGCCACGCAGAACTGTAATCGGCCTACACGTGTAATCGGCCTACACGTGCAGACACTCTATGAACAAGTTCATTATGTCATTGGTGTTACCGGACAAGTGGGGTAGTGATCCAATTGGTGTATAGTGATCAAGAGCACATGGATGTGTTATTTGGGTGTCCCTAATAACATATATGGAATAACTTTAGAATTAGAGTATAATTATACATTTCCACACGGATATTCTGTGGCAGTTTTAATTATTTAAAACTATGGAGTTCTTCAAAATAAATTTCATCAAAGTCATAAAGGTAGAAGGTATGCTTTCCTAAATAAATCAATTTAAATTTCAAAAATAAAGTTTCTTGAGAAATGACAGCTAAAATATTCTTGCGTAACACCAATGACAAAACAAGTAACACCAATGACAATGTGTAACACCAATGACATTCAAGACTGTATCCTTGAAACACTATTATTCTTGAGACTACCACTACACAACTTATATAAAAATATGTAATTAGTATTTCCTTAAATGTTTTTTTCTTCTGTTTTTTCTTCTTCAGCCTATAATTATTAAAGGCCTATTAGAATAATTGTGTGTTTCTGTATTGATAAGATACAGTCGGTCAGACAGTTTAAAAAATATACTAAATTAAGACACAAAATTTCAATTTTGTTTAAATGTTAAATACATTTTTTATTCATTCATTAATTTATGCAGTTATTTTCATTTTTATATTAAGGCTTAAAATCTATTTTACTGTATACTTGTGTATTCCCAATAACGAGTAAAATGTTGTACTCCTACTTTTGCTTTTACGCAACTGCTGCAAAACTCTACGTTAAATGTTCCAGATATTTCCAGGAAACGAGGATGCCTTATAAATATGTGATGTCATTCTAATGTTTTCCGTACATACACTATACAGCAAATCAAACACATTATGTCACTAATCACGAAATAAATCATACGAACTGCGTCATTATTCAAAAGAGTTAACTATTTCCTTTTAAATAGCCTTTATTAGAAATGAAAACATACGAATGTAATTTTCCGATATTTGACTACAACTTGGTAATACATTTTCGGTATGATTTTAACTTTTCTTTATGATAAAGTTAACCTCTTAAACAGGAAAGGTTAGTAGTTTCTAACTACGTTTAGCATTTGGAAAAAATAAATTTTTCGCGCATGCGCCGTTCAACATTTTCAATTTTTAAAAACAACTACATGTATATGATAAAATAAAAAAATTTTGAACTATGCACAGTGGACGAACACTTTGTTTAATTTTTTTTTTAAAGGAAAATATCAGTTTGTCCAGCGTTCCGGCCCGGTCCGCGTTTTACCAACGGTTCCACAGGGAACGCCTTTTTCATACTATGACATTTACTACATGCTATTTATTTCTGAACCGATCGTTTTGTAGATAATAATATTTATTTTTTTCTTTCCAAAACACTTTTACTTGTCTTCTTACGTCAAACCAAACTGAAATTATTAACAAAAAACCCCAAAACACAACACTTTTGTAGAAGAATGGGACGGACAAAGACCTATAGTAATCTTAATGGTTTTAGGGGTTTGTAAAGTTTTGTATTTAGATACTTATTTGTCTGAACTTTATTGTTAATGGAAATCTTAACTAACTGTGAAGAAAAACCTCACAAATGAATGACAAGCAGACGACAACAAATCGGATTTTAATTGCGCGAACCAAGCATAACGTAATTAGGGACGTTGCAGTTTTACTCTTTACATTCCAGCAAAACATTTATTTTACCCAAGTGCCATTGTGCAACTATGATGCTGCACAAGTCCCTTTAATTTTCAAATCATCTTCAAAATTATGCAAAGCGTGGAAAACGGCATCTTATTAAAACGCATTGTCTTTGGTGTTACTAATGGTCATTAGTGTTAGGCATACTCAGTACCCGGTAACACCAAAGACAGGTAACACCAATGACAAATAAGAGCATAATTAATTCATGCTCTCTAAAGAAACAGTTGAGAAAACTGAAAAAGTGCATGTTGTAGTAGACATACGATGTCTACAATAACATACAAAAAGGTTCATACAATTATTAAACATAAATACGATTTGTATATTTTGACAACACATTCATGCGATTTAAAGGGACATTCCCGAGTTTGCTGCCTCTTTTAAGGTGTTATCGACTAACATAGCCCTTTTAACGATTGTAATTACATATCAAAAATATTTGTCTGCATAAATGTTACTAGCTGTATATTAAACGTGTTTCTGATCGTTCTAATATTTTTGTACCAGGTTAAATTTCATCTTATTTCCTATTTAATATGTAAGTTTAATCGTAGAAATATTTTATTAGTCGAAAACATCTTACACTGTAACACACTCAGGAATGTCCCTTTAAAGAAACCTATTCACATATGTCTACTGTTTTTTTCTTCAAATATCTACCGGTGGAATGTTTCATCCAGAGAGCATTTAGTTACTTTTGTTTTCTCATAAGTATATACAGTAACACCAATGACATAAAACTCCAGGGACAAGATTATATTGCCCACCATCTTTTGAATACGGAAAATATTTACAAGATTCCTTCTTTAGTGAGTAAGTCAGCCACCAGTATGTATTACATTAAAGGTATTCAGTGTTATGTTTTCTATTATATATTTTAACAGTGCATGTTATGTATAGTGTTATGCTAGGGACAGGTAACACCAATGACATTTTTACACTAATCTCGAATAAAATCTCTATCAAAGCTAATTACCAGAGAGAACAAAATGCTATGACTGGATGATATTATTATAAGGTATCGTTAAAGACAACAAATTTAGTTTTCTGTAGAATGACCCAAATAACTGTTTTGGTTTAAGTTAAACTCCTCGATCTGAGAAAAACATAAAAAAAACAAAAACATTGCGTGTTGGTAGTAACCTAAAATAACTTTCTTGTATCTTGTTTTTAGTTAAACTGCGCGACTATATAAAACCATACAGAACTTTCCGTGTTGGTAGTAACTACAATAACTACATGTATATTAAACTAACTACATGTATATTGTTTTCAGTTAAACTGTGCGGTCTGAGAAACTCCTGGCTTCTCATTTTTGCTGTCTGCAACACTCTGTGGCTCATTCTTATCACCACTCTTGCTTCGAAAGGAAACCTGACCATTCTCGGGGCCAACCCTATAGGTGAGTTGAGTAGACAGGCACAGCAGAGAAAGAGGGAGGGTTGGGGGGGGGGGGGGGGGGGGGGGCTACTACTACTACTGTTACTACTACTGTTATTATTATTATTATTATTAGTAGTAGTAGTAGTAGTAGTAGTAGTAGTAATAGTAATAGCAGTAGCAGTAGCAGTAGCAGTAGCAGCAGTAGTAGTAGTCGTAGTAGTAGTAGTAGTAGTAGTCGTAGTCGTAGTCGTAGTCGTCGTTGTCGTAGTAGCAGTAGCAGTAGTAGTAGTAGTAGTAGTAGTAGTAGTAGTAAATAGATGTTATTATAAGAACTACTATAAGTATTATTATAAGTAGTCGTAGTAGTAGTAGTAGTAGTCGTAGTCGTCGTTGTCGTAGTAGCAGTAGCAGTAGTAGTAGTAGTAGTAGTAGCAGTAGTAGTAGTAGTAGTAGTAGTAGTAGTAGTAGTAGTAGTAGTAAATAGATGTTATTATAAGAACATGTATGTCGTACTGATTTTACGAAACGAGTGTCGGGATTTTTGTATTGCCGGTCCTTAACCATATGTCTGTCGCCATATAACCGTAAATACAATGTGGTGAGTGCGTCGTTAAATAAAACATTTCTTTCTTTCTTTCTCTCAATATCTATGTGGTCCTTAACCATATGTCTGTCGCCATATAACCGTAAATACAATGTGGTGAGTGCGTCGTTAAATAAAACATTTCTTTCTTTCTTTCTCTCAATATCTATGTGGTCCTTAACCATATGTCTGTCGCCATATAACCGTAATACAATGTGGTGAGTGCGTCGTTAAATAAAACATTTCTTTCTTTCTTTCTCTCAATATCTATGTGGTCCTTAACCATATGTCTGTCGCCATATAACCGTAAATACAATGTGGTGAGTGCGTCGTTAAATAAAACATTTCTTTCTTTCTTTCTCTCAATATCTATGTGGTCCTTAACCATATGTCTGTCGCCATATAACCGTAAATACAATGTGGTGAGTGCGTCGTTAAATAAAACATTTCTTTCTTTCTTTCTCTCAATATCTATGTGGTCCTTAACCATATGTCTGTCGCCATATAACCGTAAATACAATGTGGTGAGTGCGTCGTTAAATAAAACATTTCTTTCTTTCTTTCTCTCAATATCTATGTGGTCCTTAACCATATGTCTGTCGCCATATAACCGTAAATACAATGTGGTGAGTGCGTCGTTAAATAAAACATTTCTTTCTTTCTTTCTCTCAATATCTATGTGGTCCTTAACCATATGTCTGTCGCCATATAACCGTAAATACAATGTGGTGAGTGCGTCGTTAAATAAAACATTTCTTTCTTTCTTTCTCTCAATATCTATGTGGTCCTTAACCATATGTCTGTCGCCATATAACCGTAAATACAATGTGGTGAGTGCGTCGTTAAATAAAACATTTCTTTCTTTCTTTCTCTCAATATCCTATGTGGTCCTTAACCATATGTCTAAAACATTTCTTTCTTTTCTTTCTCGCCATCATAACCGTCGCCATAAATAAAATATGGTGAGTGCGTCGTTAAATAAAACATTTCTTTCTTTCTTTCTCTCAATATCTATGTGGTCCTTAACCATATGTCTGACGCCACATAACCGTAAATAAAATATGTTGAGTGCGTCGATAAATAAAACATTTCTTTCTTTCTTTCTCTCAATATCTGTGTGTTCCTTAACCATATGTCTGACGTCACATAACCGTAAATAAAATGTTAGTGCGTGTTGAGTGCGTCGATAAATATCTGTGTGTTCCTTAACCATATGTCTTTCACATAACCGTTCTTTTTCTTTCTTTCTCTCAATATCTGTGTGGTCCTTAACCATATGTCTGACGCCACATAACCGTAAATAAAATATGTTGAGTGCGTCGATAAATAAAACATTTCTTTCTTTCTTTCTTTCAATATCTGTGTGTTCCTTAACCATATGTCTGACGTCATATAACCGTAAATAAAATATGTTGAGTGCGTCGATAAATAAAACATTTCTTTCTTATCTTTCAATATCTGTGTGGTCCTTGACCATATGTCTGACGCCATATAACCGTAAATAAAATGTGGTGAGTGCGTCATTAAATAAAACATTCCTTTCTTTCTTTCTTTTTTACTCTTATTATTATTTTCCAGGGTTGAGTTTCATTTTCATCTTCGGGACCATTTTCCTGATACAGTTCTTGGCCATGTGGATCCACCGGTTCAACACGGCTGTTCACTTCATAGCTCGAGCACCCTACAGATGTGGCGCTCCACTAAAAAACGCGTGGTCCTTCAAGGACAAAAACTTAGAAAGGAGCACGATGGATCCGGACGAATGGAATGGCTTTCAGGCACTGCAAACGGAAAACAAGCGGATTCAAGAGCGGCTGCGACGGCCCCATCACCAGAGACAGCCAGTGGTGGATTCCGTGACCAGCATTGAAACTTCACCTCTCTTATCTGAAGCTTAGATTTGTGGAATCAGTTTTGCATGTCCTTTAAGCCACTACTTCCGTTAGTAGATCTAATCTAAAAAGTTGAAATAACCGAAGATATTTCATACAGGCTAATATCTAGCACTTAAGGCTTAAACGTACTTTGTTCTGCGAGTCAATAATCATTTACAATTAAAATTTCCTCCCGCACTCCAACTAAGACAACAACAACAACAAAAAACACACAAAAAAACACAGATTTTTATCGTACATGAAAAGATTATAAATATTTGCAGCTGATATACTATCATTTCATTTCAACTTATTTTCGTGCTTATATCCAATTAAGGTCCAAGCACGCTGTCCTGGGCACAAACCTCAGCTATCTGTCTGTCCAGGAAAGTGGGTTAGTTGTTAATGAGAAAGAAGAGGGTATAGTGGCCATACAACTACCCATTGAGCCCTTAAGAACTCGCTCTTGGTTGGAGCTGGTACCGGACTCCGTTGTCTAATGGCTTAACCACGACGCCACCGAGGCCGTTTGATGTACTATCAAATCTTGTTGAATACTTACTCACGGTCCAAGATCAAAACGCTTAGGCGAGCGGAAAATCACCCCCATCTACCTGCTAAGGCGAGTGAAAGCCAAGCGTTGTTAATTTGTTAAGTGACAGGTTCCAAATATTAATCAAACATCAGTTTATTTTTCTTCTAATTTTATGTTCAGTTTACTTCACTAGTGTAGTCCTGACTTATGCCCCCTTCCAGGAATGGAGTTATTCAAACATGTCATGGGCAATGCTGTGGAAATATAACTATGAAAGTAGCCCACGTTTTGACATGTCTTGATACAGACAGCTTGATTTTTAATTACAATATGTACTATTCTGATAATTTGACCCACACAATTATAGATGCCTTTCTAATGTCAGTTTGATGAATCCAAGTACACATTTGTATGAATCAATTTGTTTTGAATGACATTATTACAACGAACATGATTAGGATAGTTTGGTCCTCACACATACCACATGCTTTGGTAGAGGAGAGAGAGAGAGAGAGAGAGAGAGAGAGAGAGAGAGAGAGAGAGAGAGAGAGAGAGAGAGAGAGAGAGAGAGAGAGAGAGAGAGAGAGAGAGAGAGAGAGAGAGAGACACACACACACACACAGACGACAGAAAGAGATGAAGAGAGAGACAGAGATACAGAGAGAGAGAGACAGAGAGAGGGACACAGAGAGAAAGACAGAGAAATAGAAAGACAGGGAGAGAGAGAGAGAGAGAGAGAGAGAGAGAGAGAGAGAGAGAGAGAGAGAGAGAGAGAGAGAGAGAGAGAGAGAGACAGACAGACAGACAGACAGACAGACAGAAACAGAGAGAGATACAGAGAGAGACACACAGAGAGAGAGACAGAGAGAGAGAGAGAGAGAGAGAGAGAGAGAGAGACACACACACAGACAGACAGACGACAGAGAGCGATGAAGAGAGAGACAGAGATACATAGAGAGAGACAGAGAGAGGGACACAGAGAGAAAGACAGAGAAATAGAGAGACAGAGAGAGAGAGACAGAGAGAGAGACAGAGACAGAGACAGACAGACAGACAGACAGACAGACAGAAACAGAGAGAGAGAGAGAGACACGCACAGAGAGAGAGAGAGAGAGAGAGAGAGAGACAGACAGAGAGACAGACAGAGAGACAGACATACAGAAACAGAGAGAGATACAGAGAGAGACACGAACAGAGAGAGAGAGAGAGAGACAGAGACAGAGAGAGACAGAGACAGAGACAGAGACAGAGAGACAGAGACAGACAGACACACACACACACGCTACCTGACTTTCCTATTGCGTAGCTCATAAATGATTTATAATTTTGAAATTTCCGAATCATGGATTAAAGATTACCAATGAATACAAATGAAACAATTTTTAATTGTTAGGTGGATTCATTTATCCGGTGTGAGATAAAATGTTGCAGTATTGTTTAATGGTGTGAGATAAAATGTTGCAGTAATGTTTACCAGTGTAACATAAAATGTTGCAGTATTGTTTACTGATGTGAGATAAAATGTTGCAGTAATGTTTACTGGTGTGAGATAAAATGTTGCAGTAATGTTTACTGGTGTAAGATAAAATGTGGCAGTAATGTTTACCAGTATAAGATAAAATTTTGCAGTAATGTTTACCAGTGTAAGATAAAATAGTGCAGTAATGTTTACCAGTGTAAGATAAAATGTTGCAGTAATGTTTACCGGTGTAAGATAAAATGTGGCAGTAATGTTTACCAGTGTAAAATAAAATGTTGCGGTAATGTTTACCAGTATAAAATAAAATGTTGTAGTAATGTTTACCGGTTTAATATAAAATGTTGCAGTAATGTTTACCGGTGTAAGATACAATGTTGTGGAAATGTTTACCGGTGTAAGATAAAATGTTGCAGTAATGTTTACCGGTGTAAAATAAAATGTGGCAGTAATGTTTACCGGTGTAAGCTAAAATGTGCCAGTAATGTTTACCGGTGTAAGATAAAATGTTGCAGTAGTGTTTACAGGTGTGAGATAAAATGTTCCAGCAATGTTTACCAGTGTGAGATAAATTGTTGCAGCAATGTTTACCGGTGTGAGATAAAATGTTCCAGCAATGTTTACCGGTGTATTTAACATTTGTTTTTTCTCCAAATAAAACTTGAACATTTTCTTTTGCTTGTTTTTTGTTAGGCTATAATTATTCCAAGAGGTAATTGGGTTTATTTAGAATTTGTGCCTTAAGTGAGGTCAATAAAAGGAAGGAAGGAAATGTTTTATTTAACAACGCACTCAACACTTTTTATTTACGGATATATGGCGTCAAACATACGGTTAAGGAACACACATATATTGAGAGAAGAAGCCAGCTGTCGCCACTTCATGGGCTATTCTTTTCGATTAGCAGCAAGGGATATTTTATATGCTCCATCCCACAGCCAGGATAGTACATACCACGGCATTTGTCACACCAGTTGTGGAGCACTGGCTTGAACGAGAAATAGCCCATGGGTCCACCGACGGGGACCGATCCTAGACCGACCGCGCATCAAGTGAACGCTTTACCACTGGGTCAATAAAACTGCTATATGTCAAATCAGTATCACAGTTTACATATACTTGGCTTGTCAAAACCTCGTTGCCTAAATTTCTGATTAAAACCATCTATCTCGTAGATTATTATATCAAGATGAATTGCGACGCTCGAAATAAAATGAACAAAATGCAATGAAGTCAAAGCAATCCATGCTTAGTTTTTTTTTAAATCCAAGTGTATTTTTGTTTAACGACACCACTAGAGTATATTTAGTTTATTAGTCATCAGCTATTGGATGTCAAACATTTGGTAATTCGGAAATAGTCTTAGAGATTTGAAGCCGCGATTTGTTTTCCAGCAGTAGCAAAGGATATTTCATATGCATCATCCCACAGACAGGTTAGCACATAGTATTACCACGGTCTTTAAATTGAATACCAGCACATTTTAAACTACAGCTATCCTGTGTATATCATACTTATTTTGCTAGTGAGATATGAATCCGGCTGCAGCCACATAGGCTACTCGTATCGAATAGTAACAAGGAGTCTTTTATAAGCACATTTCCACAGACACTGATTCATGCGAAACATGTTTTACCTATCTGTGGGAAAGTGCATATACAAATATCAATTGCTGCATTGGGAAAAATGTAGCGAGTAGCTTTAAGTTTCCTCAGAATTAACAGGTGTTTGACATCCAATAGCCGATGATTAATTAATCAATATGCTCTAGTGTTGTCGTTAAACAAAAACAAACACTATTTTATATGAACTTTCTCAATGACAGAAACAGCACAGACAACAGATTTTCATAATATATCAGTTGCAGTGCATTGGTTGAGATGAAAAACTCCAGTGGGTCCGCCAAGGAGTGTAGCGCTCTATCGACCCAATAAGCTATATATCCGATAAAATGAATCAACTCCTGCAAAACTCCTCCTGATGATGTCAACATTTAGTTGACGAAACGTTGAGACTTTAAACTTGTATTTTTAGACAAAAAGGAAATGGTTTATTTAACGACGCACTCAACACATTTTATTTACGGTTATATGGCGTCGGACATATGGTTAAGGAACAGTCATATATTGAAGGAGGAAACCCGCTGTCGCCACTTCATGGGCTACTCTTTTCGATTAGCAGCAAGATATCATTTATATGCACCATCCCATAAACACATACGACGGCCTTTGATATACCAGTCGTGGCACACTGGCTGGAGCGAGAAATAACCTAATGGACCCACTGACGGAGATCGATCCTAGACCGACCGCGCATCAAGCGAGCGCTTTATCACTGGGCTACATCCCGCCCCTGACAGCAAATAGAGTTGTGATGCTCTGTGTGGAGCGAGAAATAGTCCAATGGGCCCACTGATGGGGATCGATCCCAAACCGGCTGGGCATCAAGCGAACGCTTTTACCACTGGGTTACGTCTCGCTCCTTTTAAACAGAGATATTACTTTTATTATAAAATAGAACAAAAGAGACGTACAACGTAAACAAAATATATTTTTATTAGCAATGCAAGAAGAAACGACAAACTAGGAATAATACGCCGGATATAAGCAATAACTTGTTGCACTATAATTAAGCCACATAAACAAAAAGTACTAAAATAATTGATGTCTCATTTCTTCTCTTTTTTTTTCCAAAATAAAGTGGGCGAAGGGGCTATTATTATTGTTTCTAAACAAAGTAGATTATACTCTGCAAGACAAGAACTTCATAATAGGAAGGAAATGTTTTATTTAACGACGCACTCAACATATTTTATTTACGGTTATATGGCGTCAGACATATGGTTAAGGACCACACAAATATTGAGAGAGGAAACTCGCTGTAGCCACTTCATGGGCTACTCTATTTTGATTAGCAGCAAGGGATCGTTTATATGCACCATCCCATAGACTGGATAGCACATACCTTTGTACCAGTTGTGAAGCACTGGCTGGAGAGAGAAATAGCCCAATGGACCCACTGACGGGGATCGATCCCAAACCGACCGCGCATCAAACGAGCGCTTTACCACTGGGTTACGTCCCGCCCCTCATAATAGGAGACGTCCCCCAATATTTCATGAAGGATTTTGTTTTTTTTACTTGGATTTGGGAACTCTATTTTCGTGCCCATATACCCGAAGGTTTCATGTAGGTCCGTCCCAAGTCCGATCTCTGGCCTGGCTATTCCTGTCCCGAGTCAGATCCCCGATCCTACCGGAAGCCGGACTCGGCATAGGCGTGTTCGAAACCCTAGTGTACGTTAAACTAGTTATGATTACGATTATGGTCTGGCCAGTAAGCTGAATTGGGACTGACACGTGCTATCCATGGGGAAATGCTATCCAATTAAGGTTCAAGCACGCTGTCCTGGGCACACACACCCCTCAGCTGTCTGGGCTGTCTGTCCATGACAGTGAGTTAGTTGTTAGTTGTTAGCGGTTAGTGAGAGAGAAGAAGGTGTAGTGGTCTTACGCCTACCCTCTGAGTCGTTAAATCTCTTTCTGGGTGGGAGCCTGTACCGAGCTGCGAACCCTGTACCTTCCAGCCTTATGTCCGATGGCTTAGCCACGACGCCACCGAGGCCGGTGCTATTTTTCAGCAATTTCCTACAAGGACATACATTGTTGTATAGACAGATTTTTCAAAAAAGTAGGTAGTAACTTCGAAATACACGGGGAATGGGGTGGGGGACGCCTATCAATTTTATTTATTTATTTATTTTTAATTATTATTGTTTCTTTTCTTTTCTTTTTTTTTAACTGTGGCGTTACCACATGTTTTACTCACGGGACTTCGGGGCCCGATTGAAATTTCAAGGTGTTTGATTAGTACCAGTCGATGGAAAACTCGAGCGCAACGCTATATTGTTTGTGATATATATGATGTAATTATATGAGTGTAAAGTAAAGTAAAGTTTGTTTTATTTAACGACGCCACTGGAGCACATTGATTTTTTTATCTTATCATCGGCTATTGGACGTCAAACATATGGTCATTCTGACACTGTTTTTTTTTTTTAGAGGAAACCCGCTGTAGCCACATAGGCTACTCTTTTACGACAGGCGGCAAGGAATCTTTTATTTGCGCTTCCCACAGGTAGGATAGCACAAACCATGGCCTTTGTTGAACCAGTTATGGATCATTGGTCGGTGCAAGTGGTTTACACCTACCCATTGAGCCTTGCGGTGCACTCACTCAGGGTTTGGAGTCGGTATGTGGATTAAAAATCCCATGCCTCGACTGGGATCCGAACCCAGTACCTACCAGCCTGTAGACCGATGACCTAACCACGACGCCACCGAAGCCGGTTTATATGAGTGTTCCACCGGCTGGATCTAATAAAAAAAAACCTGGACCCGACCGCCCGTGGTTATACTCTGTCAGTTTTACCCCCATTTCATTTCTTAAAATGAATTTCGTATAACAAAACAAAAATAGCACGATGATTTTAAACAAAACGAATAATAGGTCTATAAATGTATCTGTAAATCTACAAAATACACCCAAAATAAAATAAATCACTGCTTATTTTTTTACACAGATTATAAATAAGATAATCGTTAACAAGTTGTCACCAAACAAGGTTAAACGTTAAAATGTACACAAAATATGATCGTACTGGCTAAACGAAACAAATTCATACGAATATATATATATATATATATATATATATATATATATATATATATATATATATATATATATATATATGTATATGTATATGTATATGTATATATATATATATATATATATATATATATATATATATATATATATATATATATATATATATATACATATAATAATAACTTGGATATATACTCTTCAAAAGAAGAAACGCAAAACCACATTGTTGTAACATTTGGAGAATTGATTTAATTATTGAATGGTGAGTCCGATAATTACCAAATATTGCAGGATTGTTCACAATTCACTCTAGTCCATTGTGAGTAAGTGATCGGACACACCACCAAGGTCAAGGTCATCTGGAGTCAATACCGGGTGTGGCCTCCGCGTGTGTTGACAACTGCCTGGCACCGCCTGCCCATTCAAGCAACCAGAGTACGGATGACGTCCCGGGGGATGGTGGCCCACTCGGCCTGCAAGGCTGCTGCCAGCTCGGGCAGGGTCTGGGGCTGTGGTTGTCGCTGTCGGAGGCGTCGGTCCAACTCGTCCCATAGATGCTCAATTGGGTTCAAATCCGGTGATGTCGATGGCCAAGGAAGGACATTAATGTTGTTGTTCTGTAGGAAAGCCGTTGTGAGACGTGCTGTGTGAGGCCTGGCGTTGTCATGTTGGAACACTGCGTTGGCGTTGGCCATAACTGGAACGATGTGTGGCCGGAGGATCTGGTCAATGTAGCCCTGTGCATTCAAGTTGCCCTGCACGTGGACCAGGTCAGTTCTGCCAGTGTGTGAGATGGCTGCCCACACCATGACACTACCCCCGCCGAATCTGTCCACTTCCTGCACGCAGTTTGCCGCATAACGTTCACCACGACGCCTATACACGCGACATCTTCCATCATGACGTCGGAGCAGAAATCGGGACTCGTCACTGAACCACACCTGTCTCCATCGCAGTTGAGGCCATTGTCGATGAATCTGGCACCACTGCAGTCGGAGTCGACGGTGTTGTGGTGTTAAGATGACACCTCGAACTGGACGTCTGGCACGAATTCCTACCTCACGTAGGCGGTTCCGTACGGTCTGGTCGGATATTCTGCGCAAACCTGGTATTGCTGCGGCTGTGGAGGTGGCAGTAGTCAATCGTTCCCGAAGGTGGCGTACCCGGATGTAACGGTCCTGCCCGGGGGTAGTGACCCGTGGTCGACCGGATCTAGGGAGGTCACGTGTTGATCCATGTTGCTGGTAACGGTCCCACAGTCTGGAGATGGTGCTTGGGGACACATGGAATGCCCTGGCAACGGCCGTTCTGGATTCGCCTGCGTCTAGTCGGCCGATGGCATTGTTTCTCTGCGGTTCACTGAGACGTGGCATGTCCTGGATTGTCAACTGTCGGCCAGATACAGAGGCCAGGCAAGCGAACACCCTGCACTTTTATACTGTCGGTGTTCATGTTGCACGTGCAGACAACGCACGTGCAGTGGTGACATGGTTTGCACGTGGCTGCGTTTTTGCGAATATTCACATTTTGGAACTTTATTGTACAGTAGCTGCGTTTTATCGAATGTAACCGTGGGAATGTGTTTGGGACATGCAATGACCTTATATTCACAAAGCATGAACCGGTAGGAAACATAAAATCGGAGTTATAACCCATTTGTACCCTTTTGCGTTTCTTTTTTTGAAGAGTATATTATACTTTGACTTCCATGGTTTATTTACATACAATACTGTTTCGTACAGGTCGCGATGTTTGTGCGAACCTGCACTCTTCAGTGCATAGACCAGAGTGATTTGTATAGAACATTAATTACGGCAACGTGTCTCTTCTAATCATGTTAAATTACTCAAGAGGTATTTGTCTTTGTGTCTACATTTGCTGACCAGTTCGTTTCGCTTATTCAGGGACGCCGTTGTGGGATTGCAAATAATAAAGTACTTCTCGCAAATACAAAGGCCGCAACGCTTCGACGCGTTCGAATAATGTGGGGCACGGCATAGAATTTTCCAACTGATTACGTACTTAAGGTTGTTCTCTTTCAAGTGCCAGATATGTTTACTGAGTTCTGTGTCGTTGCGCTTCGTGCTGTGATTAAAAGAAGCCTTGTGGTTAGAATACCTCGCCTTGAAACCGGTCGCCGTTAACCCTACATAGGTCTCTATTTTATCCCCACAGGTGACTATGGTTTGGTGCACAACGCTCTTAGCGAGGCATTCGCCCCCAAGTGGGCACACTGTGTTTTTAGGGCAGCTGCACTTTTTTTCTGTTTCGGTCTTTCTGTGGTTTCCCAGTTTCCTTTTGTTGTCGCTGTCAATAATTCGCGCCACATTAGGCATGCAGCCTAGTGGCACACCGATAACAAGCTTCATTTGAATTTATATATATATATATATATATATCATATCATATCATATCATATCATATAATATCTTACATTTTCAGTGCAATCAAAGTATGTGATATTTTTAAGATGAGATACTTTAAAAAATTGATAACTTTGCAAATTAGATGTAAATTAATCGAGGTCACGACACTAGGTTTATTGACATTTAAGCAAACGTACTT
Organism: Gigantopelta aegis; assembly: GCF_016097555.1. Lineage (NCBI taxonomy): Eukaryota > Metazoa > Mollusca > Gastropoda > Neomphalida > Peltospiridae > Gigantopelta > Gigantopelta aegis. The sequence goes on along the minus strand of NC_054703.1, from coordinate 27,399,716 downwards.
GTGTGACACTCCATAATTGACGTATGCGTTTATAGTCATGGAATAAAATCATTTCAATGGCAATTTGACACTGAAAGCTGTCCAGCGTTCAGGAAACAAAAGAGACCCCCCCCCCCCCCCACCCCGTTAAGCCCTAGTTTGTTTTGATGTAAGGACATCCAAAATGACGTTATTCGAGTTCGACGTCATTTCCATTCAAAAATACACCGTGCCACATATTCTTACGTCATTTGAATATCTAGTAATGGCCGACTGGAATTAAAGTTGCGTGTACAGTTTACAAAAACACGTTGTATTAAACTTGAGATTATATGATAAAGAGATTATTACCCTCGTGTATTTCGGTATCGTCAGTATCATATATTAGGAATAAAAATAATGTAATATGCTCGCCAGAGGCTCGCATAATACAATTTTTATTCCTAATATATGATATTGACGATACCGAAAAACACGAGGGTAATATATATATATATATATATATATATATATATATATATATATATATATATATATATATATATATATATATATATATATATATATATATATATTATACAGTCAAACATCGTTACAACGACCACATTCGTCCTTGGGTCACTTTGTCGTTATATCGAAATTGTCGTTATTGAAATGTGTCTTGTTTAACAATGCCACTAGAGCACATTGATTTATTAATCACTGGCTACTGGGTGTAATTTGAATATATAGCCTTGGAGAGGAAACCCACTACACTTTTCCATTAGTAACAATGGATCTTTTATATGTAGCATCCCACAGACACGATAGGGCATACCTACAGCATTTGATATACCAGTCGTAGTACACTGGCTGGAATGAGAAATAGCCCAATGGGCCCACCGACGGAGTCCGATCACAAACCACTATTAAAGATATTATTATTAATCAAGGCGCATTCACTGTCATTCTAATCATTCCTTGCTTAAATATATCTACGTTCAGTACCCTCTTCGTTTACATAATATCATAAAATAGTAGAGTTAATTGTTGGAAGTTAATCGCGTTTGATGAGTTCCGTTTACATGACCCCCTCCCACGCTAATCATGCTGGCTACGGGCCTGAAGTTATATACAATCTTCATAAGTTAGACCAAACTAGGATCATATCGGGTTGCATGGGTCTACCACTCTGGAAAAGTTGCTGAACTTTATGTTACGTTTAATCATGTACGTTATCATGGCTATGCACTTATGGTAATCTTAGCGCAAAAGTCACCTTAACTGCATAAAGAACGTAGCTATGCACTTATGGTAATCTTAGCACTACGATCATCGTAACTGCATAAAGAACGTAGCTATGCGCTTATGGTAATCTTAACACTACGATCAACGTAACTGCATAAAGAACGTAGCTATGCACTTATGGTAATATTAGCACTACGATCAACGTAACTGCATAAAGAACGTAGCTATGCACTTATGGTAATCTTAGCACTACGATCAACGTAACTGCATAAAACATAAAGAACGTAGCTATGCACTTATGGTAAACTTAGCGCTACGATCATCTTAACTGCATAAAGAACGTAGCTATGCACTTATGGTAATATTAGCACTACGAGCATCTTTACTGCATAAAGAACGTAGCTATGCACTTATGGTAATACGTAGCACTAAAGAACGTAGCTATCTTAACTACGATCAACGTAACTGCATAAAGAACGTAGCTATGCACTTATGGTAATCGTAGCACTACGAGCATCTTAACTGCATAAAGAACGTAGTTATACACTTATGGTAATCGTAGCACTACGAGCATCTTAACTGCATAAAGAACGTAGCTATGCACTTATGGTAATCTTAGCACTACGATCATCGTAACTGCATAAAGAACGTAGCTATGCACTTATGGTAATATTAGCACTACGAGCATCTTAACTGCATAAAGAACGTAGCTATGCACTTATGGTAATCTTAGCACTACGATCATCGTAACTGCATAAAGAACGTAGCTATGCACTTATGGTAATATTAGCACTACGATCAACGTAACTGCATAAAACATAAAGAACGTAGCTATGCACTTATGGTAATGTTAGCACTACGAGCATCTTAACTGCATAAAGAACGTAGCTATGCACTTATGGTAATCTTAGCACTACGATCAACGTAACTGCATAAAACATAAAGAACGTAGCTATGCACTTATGGTAAACTTAGCGCTACGATCATCTTAACTGCATAAAGAACGTAGTTATACACTTATGGTAATCGTAGCACTACGAGCATCTTAACTGCATAAAGAACGTAGCTATGCACTTATGGTAATCTTAGCACTACGATCATCGTAACTGCATAAAGAACGTAGCTATGCACTTATGGTAATATTAGCACTACGAGCATCTTAACTGCATAAAGAACGTAGCTATGCACTTATGGTAATCTTAGCACTACGATCAACGTAACTGCATAAAGAACGTAGCTATGCACTTATGGTAATATTAGCACTACGAGCATCTTAACTGCATAAAGAACGTAGCTATGCGCTTATGGTAATCTTAGCACTATGATCAACGTAACTGCATAAAGAACGTAGCTATGCGCTTATGGTAATCTTAGCACTATGATCAACGTAACTGCATAAAGAACGTAGCTATGCGCTTATGGTAATCTTAGCACTATGATCAACGTAACTGCATAAAGAACGTAGCTATGCACTTATGGTAATATTAGCACTACGATCAACGTAACTGCATAAAGAACGTAGCTATGCACTTATGGTAATATTAGCACTACGAGCATCTTAACTGCATAAAGAACGTAGCTATGCACTTATGGTAATCTTAGCACTATGATCAACGTAACTGCATAAAGAACGTAGCTATGCGCTTATGGTAATCTTAGCACTATGATCAACGTAACTGCATAAAGAACGTAGCTATGCACTTATGGTAATCTTAGCACTACGATCATCGTAACTGCATAAAGAACGTAGCTATGCGCTTATGGTAATCTTAGCACTATGATCATCGTAACTGCATAAAGAACGTAGCTATGCGCTTATGGTAATCTTAGCACTACGATCATCGTAACTGCATAAAGAACGTAGCTATGCACTTATGGTAATATTAGCACTACGAGCATCTTAACTGCATAAAGAACGTAGCTATGCACTTATGGTAATCTTAGCACTAGGATCATCGTAACTGCATAAAGAACGTAGCTATGCACTTATGGTAATATTAGCACTACGAGCATCTTAACTGCATAAAGAACGTAGCTATGCGCTTATGGTAATCTTAACACTACGATCAACGTAACTGCATAAAGAACGTAGCTATGCGCTTATGTTAATCTTAACACTATGATCAACGTAACTGCATAAAGAACGTAGCTATGCACTTATGGTAATCTTAGCACTACGATCAACGTAACTGCATAAAACATAAAGAACGTAGCTATGCACTTATGGTAAACTTAGCGCTACGATCATCTTAACTGCATAAAGAACGTAGTTATACACTTATGGTAATCGTAGCACTACGAGCATCTTAACTGCATAAAGAACGTAGCTATGCACTTATGGTAATGTTAGCACTACGATCATCGTAACTGCATAAAGAACGTAGCTATGCACTTGTGGTAATATTAGCACTACGATCATCGTAACTGCATAAAGAACGTAGCTATGCACTTGTGGTAATCTTAGTGCTACGATCACCTAATTAGCTTTTCTTTAATTTATTTAAATTTATTCAATTGGAATCCCATTTGTTTTTGTGTCTATTCAAATTATCAGCGTCATGAATATTTTAGGCCGTTTTACACAGTATTTTTATCAAATTAAAGGCATACTGTCACGGATTTAAGGACCTTATTTCTCTAAAAATGGATAACAAATAAAATTTACATTAATTGTTGGAAACCAAATCTAGCTATCGCATCACCTTAACTGAACCATAATGGAGTGAAATTCATGTCAACCCTCTCGACAATTTTAGTTTTTGAATTATGGACCATTGCCATAATTCAATTATTTTTACAAAATATCATTAATAAATGGAGTATGGTGGTTTTGAAGATGGTTGAATAAAGTACATTTAGGGACAAATAAAATTAGTTTTGTTCAGGTAATACTTTGTTAGACCATTAAATAGGTCAGTGGTCTGTGACAATATGCTTTTAAAGGGACATACCTTAGGTTTTAATACCTAAGGCATATGTTTCACTATTAGAGCCGTTTATTATCACTGAAATGAAGCATTACTTGTATTGTAATGTTTATATTATCCATTTATGTACAGGGTGCATACCACCAAATCAAATCCCATAGACGACAATAGTAACATATGTGACTAAAACTCCTACCTGCAGCATATCAATCGACATAAACGCCAAGGATATAAATACTACAACCCCTCACCCTTAAAGTGAATTTAAAAAATGGGGGTCAAGCTGCTAATTTTTGAGATAACGCGTAGCGTCTATGACTACCCTAGTTCCGCATAAAATTCGAGTACCCTTTTTTTACAGTTACCCCATACATGTTTCATGCGCAAGGCGACTTGACACAGTGGTACTAGATGAAATAAAATTGCATACATTTTTTTGACCAGATGAAACTAAATCTTTTTTGCAACCAACTCACTCACATTTATCACCAATCACAGGACTTGTGGTGTTCACTTCTGTATCAAAAGGTAGGTGCACCTCGAACTTTGACCCAGTCGGACGTTATTTGATTTAGTACTACTACAAACGAAGTGCTTCTGGTCTTCCTGGTGTTTATAATACCACAAAATGCTCTTTTTTATATTTTAAAAAACACACGTGCGTCTGAGAAGTAACGGTTATGGAGTCGAGTTTTTATCTATTTTAAAGGATATTTCACCGTTTTAATGCCACATATTCTTGTTTCACTCTATTGTAACGTTATCAAACTGTGTCCGTTGTCACGAGTTGAAACTAGGGTCTGCGCTTTTTATCATAAAATATTCGCAATTCTTTTTTTTTGTTCGGTATACATGTATATATCTTTGCGTGCGTACGTTTAAAATGTTTGCGACATTGCGCCTTTAATGGTCAAAATGGATTTAAATGTTAAGGATGTATACAATATTGCGGCTTTAAATGTCATAAATTGGACTTAAATGTTTTCATGAATGCGACATTGCGGCTTTAATGGTCAAAATGTATTTACATATTTAAAATGAATGCGAGATTGCGGTTTTAATGGTCAAAATATATTTACATATTTAAAATGAATGCGACATTGCGGCTTTAATGGGCAAAATGTATTTACATATTTAAAATGAATGCGACATTGCGGCTTTAATGGTCAAAATGTATTTACATATTTAAAATGAATGCGACATTGCGGCTTTAATGGTCAAAATGTATTTACATATTTAAAATGAATGCGACATTGCGGCTTTAGTGGACAAAATGGATTTAAATGTCAAAAACGTATGCAATATTTCAGCTTTAATGGACAAAATGGACTTAAATATTAACACAGCGTAAATTTACGAATGAATGTTAAATGAATTTGAACAGAATGAACAGAAGAAATCTCAAGTTGGTGATGTAGTTTCTTGTATTGTACTTTCCAAACATGAAACGTAATTAATAAATTAACAACATCGTTATACAAATAATATACAAGTCAGAGCTCTTGGGTGAATGACACACAGGTCTCCCGATAGAGTTGACATTGCTTATGTTACAAAATTGTCCCTCGGATCTACCAGTAGAGTTTGTGCTTTGTGAGAGAACTTCAAGGCATGTGAACAGTATCTGTTCTCCCCAAGTCTGTCTTTCATGGTCAAGGTCAAGGTCAAGGTCAAAGGGTTTTACGTGCACGTTCAGAGCAAGCTGTTGTAGCGCACGCCTGTCGTGGGCACAGGTGCCGGCCTTGGCCGGCCTCTCTGTCCAAGACAGGAAAGGTCTTTCATGGGTAAATTATCCTTATTTATCAGACGCATACTAAACACGTATCTATGTAATATACAGTTGTCAAGGTGTACTCGTTCAGACGCCTGCAATACCCGTAGCAACAATTAAATTGCATTGTATTATATTGCTCGTTACATATTTAATTAGTGCTTGACACTAATTGGTTTGATTGGCATGCCTCTAAGTGGATACCATAGCAGACGTCAGATTACCAGTTAACTAATTCTAATTAATGCACATGTAAAAACTAAAGATATAATCCGTATTGTTATAAGCTGAAGTTTAGCACTGTGACAATATTAACAATGTATGCGATTTTGCGACTTTAATTGTCAACATGTATTTAAATATTAAAAATTAAATGCGACATTGCGGTTTTCATGACCAAAATGGATTTAAATGTTAAAAATTAAATGCGACACTGCAGCTTTAATGGTAAAAATCGATTAGCTCAATTTATCATAAAGAAGAGATTACGTGTGTTTACCTCAGATTACAGACGCTTTTGTGGGCTCTATGACATAGTTTCATGTTGCTAAGGGGAAAAAAAATCAATGGATTAAAAGAAACAAATGGAATAGGTTAACATCTAAAAACATTTTAAACTACGGTTATATGGCATCTTACATATAGGGGTGGGGGGAGGGGGAGGGGGAGATCGGGACGTAGCCCAGTGGTAAAGTACTCGCTCAGTGCGCGGTTCGGTCTGGGGTCGATCCCCGTCGGTGGGCCCATTGGGCTAATTCTCGTTCCAGCCAGTGCACCACGACTTGTGTATCAAAGGCCGTGGTATGTGCTGTGTTGTCTGTGGTATGGTGCATATAAAAGATATCTTGCTACTAATGGAAAAAAAAAAATGTAGCGAGTTTTTTCTCTAAGACTAAGTCGAAAAGAGTAGCCCATGAATTGGTGACAGCGGGTTTCCTCCCTCAATATCCGTGTGGTCCTTAATCATATGTCCGACGCCATATAATCGTAAATAAAATGTGTTGAGTGCGTCGTTAAATAAACCATTTCCTTCCTTCCTCTAAGACTATATGTGAAAATTACCAAATGTTTGACAAACAATAGCCGATGATTAATATTAAAATTGCCAATAAACACGTTTGTGTCGAAACACCCCAAAATTAAGTACAATAAACTGAACAATAACGAGGCATCTACATCATTGCAATTACATATTATATATATTATTTGTTGGTTCCAGCCAGAATAACTGTACATTGTTTTTAGAAGACTGTGCTCTTTTAATGTGATAATAATAATAATAATAATAATAATAATAACAATAATAATAATAATAACAATAATAATAATAACAATAATGACAGTAATATCATTGTCACGGGGATTCTATAATTCCCGTAACTGAATAAAACACGATTATTAAAATCTCTCTCCTAACTCTATATCTATTAGATCTCTCTGTAACAGGCGGTTACACCCTAGTATGGCTCGTCTCTAGGTATGATCAGAGATACGATCTTATATAAGTATATATTATTATAGCACGTTTAGCTCACTAGAAACACAACAAAACACAATACACTTTGGAATCTGTATTAATCTACGCTGACAAAAAGTACAGCCGTAGTAGTTAATTAATAACAACAATAATACAACCCAGAACTGATCACTTAATTAGTTAATCTCTAGGTGTCTAGTTACACAAAATGCGAATCACTTCACCGTTACACCACACCCACACGTGTGATAATTGAGAAACGCTTCCAGGAGAAGTTAATTAATAAAGGAATTACAACACCATTCCTAACTGGTTAATTTTTAATTAACCCTAACTACTCATTCAGTAACCTTGTGACACAGAATTAATATTGGTACCTATCACAATAAAGACAATAACCTACAGTGTACCTAGGTCCGCTAGGATGACTGGCTAAGCTTTATATTACCAAATACTCATATAATGTTAGAACAAAAGTCTACGATTTACTTCGTCAGATGACCGAAGACACTGTCTAAAGAATATTGGTATAATACAGTATTAAAATATTTAAAGTCACATCAGTCACATCAAGGTTATACACAGAGCAGAAATGATATTTACCAAAGTCCAAACGGACTAACGTTCCCTCGGAGCCTTCCTATTCGTTCTCCTCGATATCTCTAAAACACTAGCTATTTATTATAAATCAGGATTTTGCCTGGGGGTACAAGGCGGTACCTCACGTATCATCTCATAGTCTACCTCTACTAGAGTCGGTATATTTCTCTCTGATCGTCAGTCTGGCTGTCGCCAACCGCGAGCAATCTCCTGGCCATAAACAGCACTACCGGAGATATTACGTAACTACTAGCCACATGGCCTCCGCACCTGGCTGGGTGTGTATTAGGCGTACCGATCGAAGACCGTCGCGCAGAAGTATTACGTAACAAGTTGCCCATCTGGGCTTAAGTGCAATTAAACTGCACACGGCCCTCTAACACAATTAAAATCGCCACATGCGAAACAAATTTAAGAGCATGTACCGTCACAATCATTATAGTATTTTAATAGTAATAGCAATAATAAATTATGTTTTCTTTGAATAATCTTCTAATTACAAATGTATAATACATCCAGTTATATATATTGGCACATTCTGTTTTGTTCTGATCTCTCTCTCTCTCTCTCTCTCTCTCTCTCTCTCTCTCTCTCTCTCTCTCTCTCTCTCTCTCTCTCTCTCTCTCTCTATATATATATATATATATATATCTATATATATATATATATATATATATATATATATATATATATATATATATATATATATATATATATATATATATATATATGTATATATATATATATATATATATATGTATATATATATATATATATCTCTCTCTCTCTCTCTCTCTCTCTCTCTCTCTCTCTCTCTCTCTCTCTCTCTCTCTCTCTCTCTCTCTCTCTCTCTCTCTCTTTCTCTCTCCGTCCGTCTCTCTGTTTGACTTTCATACATACATCGCACGCACGCACACAGGCACACACATAGACACGAGGAAAACAAAGGTCACTCCAAAAGCCATCACATACATTGATACCATCCTCCATATATGAATCGATTCTGTTTTCGTCGATACATCCTAAACACAGTTTCAACGATTTAAAAAACAAAAAACAAAAAAAACAATTGTCCACGATCATTTTACGTCACACAAATCGATATCTCAATAATGCCATAATTTATCGACGACTATATTTAGGTGATCACACCATCCTTAATTACCTAGTAGTCATACGACTACATACGTCACACAAATTGTTAATCTCACTGACGTCACATAATATTCGCCGATGGTTATGTTACCCACATCAAGCAGTTAGTTCCAGTTACATTATAGTATGTAAGAGCTTGTTCAAGTTATACAGTAAACAGAACGAAAATAGTCACCAGGTTTTATACATCTAAAGGTCTAGCTTAGCAGTGCAGGCATGGGTAGTTTAGTCTACTTATTTCACCACACATTAAAGCGACAGACCCTAGTTTTTAAACATTACTAAACGGCCTCGGTGCTGTCATCTTTAAGCATGCGGCTGGTAGGTACAAGATTCGCAGCCCGGTACCGGCTCCCACCCAGAGCGAGTTTTAACGACTTTATGGGTAGGTGTAAGGCCACTACATCCTCCTCTCTCTCACTAACAAACTAACCCATTGTCCTGAACAGACAGCCCAGATAGTTTAGGTGTGTGTCCAGGACAGCGTGCTTGAACCTTAATTGAACATACGCACGAAAATAATTGAAATCAGACATTAACTAGATTTTATCGTTTAGATTATCCATTTCCATACACCCGAAGTGTTTCTGGTCATTTTAATGTATCCAGTACCAGGAAATGCATTTAAAAAAAATATTTTTAAAAACGCACGTACCTCTAAGAAGTAACGGTTATGGACACGAACTCTAGTCAATTTTTTCAAGGATATCTCCCCGACTCAACCTCCCATACTTTTGTTTCACTCTGTTGTAACTTTATCAATATGTGTTACAGGTTTGTAGATGATCTCAGAGGCGGATCTAGGGGGTGGGGTGGGTCAGTACGAAAACAATCAAGTCAGTAACACAGCATCCTGATAGAATGAAACCATGTCAATTTTAACCTTTAACAGACACTTTTTCAATAATAATAAAAGAATGAATGTCGATGTTGACCTCTGCACTCCCAACCCTTCCCGCACTAGGTACGACTCCGTGGATTCAGTGTTAGACGGCCAGAGTCTCGTTGACGAAGCCGTCGAGGGGGCTTGAACCCGCTCTCATCAGGAAGGCCGTGACGATACCGCCAACAAACATGAAGGGGACAGCGAGGAAGCTGAGCCACGCCATTAAAGCCATTCCCGACAGACCGTGACCACTGAAAATAGAGAAATACACAGATGGATGGATGGATGGATGAATGGATGAATGAAAGAGAAAAGCCACGCCATCAGAGCCATGCCCGATAGACCATGACCACTGAAAATATACAAATACACAGATACACAAATGGATGGATAAATGGATGAATGAAAGCGATAAGCCACGCCATCAGAGCATGCCAGACAGACAGTGACCACTGAAAATAGACAAATACACAAATACTCAGATGGATGGATGGATGGATGGATGAATGAATGAATGGATGAATGAGAGAGATAAGCCATGCCATCAGAGCCATTCCCGACAGACCGTGACCACTGAAAATAGACAAATACATAGATACACAGATGGATGGATGGATGGATGGATGGATGAATGGGTGAATGAAAGAGATAAGCCACGCCATCAGAGCCATGCCCGACAGACCGTGACCACTGAAAATAGACAAATACACAGATGGATGGATGGATGGATGGATGAATGGATGAATGAAAGAGATAAGCCACGCCATCAGAGCATGCCAGACAGACCGTGACCACTGAAAATAGACAAATACACAGATACACAAATGGATGGATAAATGGATGAATGAAAGAGATAAGCCACGCCATCAGAGCATGCCAGACAGACCGTGACCACTGAAAATAGACAAATACACAAATACTCAGATGGATGGATGGATGGATGAATGAATGAATGGATGAATGAGAGAGATAAGCCATGCCCGACAGACCGTGACCACTGAAAATAGACAAATACACAAATACTCAGATGGATGGATGGATTGATGGATGAATGAATGGATGAATGAGAGAGATAAGCCACGCCATCAGAGCCATGCCCGACAGACCGTGACCACTGAAAATAGACAAATACACAGATACACAGATGGATGGATGGATGGATGAATGAATGAATGAATGGATGAATGAATGGATGGATGAATGAGAGAGATAAGCCACGCCATCAGAGCCATGCCCAACAGACCGTGACCAATGAAAGTAGACAAATACACAAATACAGGAATTGAATGCTAAATGCAATAGAAACAAATATTAGTATTTACATGATTATGGCCTATGGCCTTTTATCTATTATCCGTGTACGTGTGCGTGTACGTTTAAGTGTAAGTGTACGGGTACGTTTAAGTGTACATGTACGTGTACGTGTAAGTGTACGGGTACGTTTAAGTGTACATGTACGTGTACGTTTAAGTGTACATGTACGTGTACGTTTAAATGTACGTATACATGTACGTGTATGTTTAAGTGTACATGTACGTGTACGTATACGTATTACTATGTTTACCAGTACACGTGCAAGTATAGACTTGGGTCAACGATCTCTGTTGTAAGAAAACTAATTATTATTATTTATTATTGATGGATGGATGGATGGATGGATGGATGGATGAATGAATGGATGAATGCATGAGCCACGCCATCAGTATTGACTGCCAATAAAACAGTCAAAATTCTAATTAGATGCATGTGGGTTTTGGTTTCAGTCAATATTTGCTATTACTATTTAGTATTTGTGTATTCCTTTTGTATTTTACTCTTTTTTTCCCCGACAGTATATTTAATATGTATTTGCAATAGATAAAATGGATCAGCTGATTAGAAACATTTTACAGTGGCTCCAAAGTCAGGATGGTCTCTTTTTAATAATTTTTCTCGTTCCAAACAGTGCACCACAACTAGTCAAAAGCCGTGGTATGTGCTGTCCTGTCTATGGGAAATGCATATAAAAGATCCCTTTTCTACATTAGGAAAAATGTAGTGGGTTTCCTCTGATGATTATGTGTCAGAATTACCAAATGTTTGACATCCAATAACCAATGATTAATTAATCACTGTGCTCCAGTGATGTCGTCAAAGAGACATTCCTGAGTTTGCTGCATTGTAAGATGTTTCCGACTAATAAAATATTTCTACAAACAAACTTACATATTAAATGTATTTTCTTGTTTAGAATATCAGTGTCTGTATATTCAATGTGTTTCTGGTCGTCTTAATATTTGCAAGAAGCCCAAACTGGATTTTGTCTTCAAATAATTTCGTACGTACGAAACCAAAAAAAAAAAAAGGAACTAAAATGAAACTTAACCTAGTACAAATATTAGAACGATCAGAAACACGTTTAATATACAGCCACTAATATTGTAGTCAGACAAATATATTTGATATGTAATTACAATCGTTAAAAAACACTATTTTAGTCGATAACATCTTAAAAAGTGCTACCCCGACTGGCATATCAAAGGCCGTGGTATGTACTACCCTGTCTGTGGGGTGGTGCATATAAAAGATCCCTTGCTGCTAATCGAAAAGAGTAGTCCATGAAGTGGCGACAGCGGGCTTCATCTCTAAATATCTGTGTGGTCCTTAACGATATGTATGACGTCATATAACCGTAAATAAAATGTGTTGAGTGCGTCGTTAAATAAAACATTTCCTTCTTTCCTTAAAAATTGCAGCAAACTCAGGACTGTCCCTTTAAACAAAGCAAACTTTAACTACACTGGTATAGTGAAAAGATCGCGTTCACATTTACATTTTAAACAGGTGTAGTTCTACCAGTGTAGTTAAACTAATTAAAATGTAAGTGTGAACGCAGCTAAATATAACACATCTCACCTTGTACACTTTACTATTTAACTTTACTTTACTTTACTATTTTACTTTACTTATCTTTACTTTACAATTTTACTTTACTTTTACTAATTTACTTTACTTTTACTAATTTACTTTACTAATTTACTTTACATTACTTTACTTTTACTAATTTACTTTACTATCTTACTTAACTTTACTTTATTTTTACCAATTTACTTTACTATTTTACTTAACTTTACTCTACTTTTACCAATTTACTTTACTATTTTACTTAACTTTACTTTACTTTTACCAATTTACTTTACTATTTTACTTTACATTACTTTACTTTTACTAATTTATTTCACTATTTTATTTAACTTTACTTTATTTGCACTTAGGTAATTTAATTTAATTAATTTTTTTATTTGTTTTATTGTTTTAGTTTGATTTGATTTGATTTGATTTCACTTGACTTTAATTTAATTATTTATTTTTTCTTTTCTTTTTATAGCTCCAAGTTTCAATCCAGCACTTACAGGAAGTGCGATAGTATGAGCGCTGACAATGGAGATAATTTGTAAGGGAGACGAGGGAATGTCCGTGAAATTTGATGTCTTTTGCTCTTTTCTTGTGGATTTTGAAGCAAAAGTGTATGAATAATTCAAAGATAATTAACACAATTAATGTTAAATAAAACACTTCCTTCATATGGGCCTAGCTATACATGTACAAGTAATCTATTACATGTACTAATAACATTATTTAGGCCACACCCACCTGCCGCCAGTTAGCCAATCAGCATCTGAATTTGGCGAAGTAAGGAAACATATTCTGTAGTTTGTCGGTGACCACCCACAGTGACACCAGAGTGACGTAAGCGGATCTCCCGCCCAGACTGTCGTCTGCCACCAGTACTATAGGAACCTGCAGAAAACCAACCAGGATTCCTGAAGAAGAACAAATCAAAATACAGCATACAGTATCGGATCCAGACAATCCAATTGTGGAGGTGGTAGGGAACCGGCAATGCCACACACGTTTTCAACTGGATTCATCGGATATATATATATATATATATAACTATCACAAAATTTAGGTGTGTGTGTGGGGGGGGGGGGGGGGGGGGGGGGCACCTGCCTCTCCTAGATCCGTCACTGTCATATGATTAATACACTAAGCTTAGTATAGAATGTCATAAATCTTCTTTAATTGCTTAACGATACCATTAGACTATCTTGACAGGGAAGATTTTCTTCTGTATTATGTCGCAATTGCCTACACAAGTTACGAAGATAGCTACACAATTTAAAAAAATTAAACAGCAGTTGGTCATCAGTTTCCAGCTGACTAGAACTATCATTAATCAAGAATTGATTTATTAATCATCGGCTATTGGAAGCCAAACATTTGATAATTCTGACATCAATGTCTTAAGGCGTAACCACACAATACGAGTGTCTCGTACAATGAAATCGTACTGTTGTCTTGTATCAATCGGCTATTCTCGTGGTTAAAAAAGAAAGGAATGTTTTATTTAACGACGCACTCGGAACATTTTATTTACGGTTATATGGCGTCGGACATATGGTTAAGGACCAAACAGATATTGAGAGAGGAAATTCGCTGTCGCCACTTCATGGGCTACTCTTTTTCGATTAACAGAAAGGGATCTGTTTCATGCACCATTCCGCAGACAGGGTGGCACATACCACGGCCTTTGATATACCAAACGAGAACGAGAAATAACCTAACGGGCCCACCGACGTGGATCGATCCCACACCGACCGCGCATTGAGCGAGCGCTGTACCACTGTGCTACGTCCAGCCCCTATTCTCGAGGTTGTTGTCGTACAAGAACTCGTATCGTATGACGTCGTCTTCAGAGAACACCGGGTATATTTTTCCACTAGCAGCAAGGGGTCTTTTACATGCACTTTCTTACAGACAGGACAGCACATACCAAGACATTTGGTATACCAATACCGGGACACTGGTTAGGAAGGAAAGAAAAAAAAATAGAGAAGAGAATATGTCTACTAAGGGGACCCAAGCACCTCAGGCGAGCGCTCTGCCCAATGGACTAGATCCGGACCTCAAGATGCCAAGGAAACGAAAGCCCGTAACGAGTGACACACGTAGCAAGCCCTGAAGCTTACACTATGACAGTTCAGAAACCTCAAAGATTCGTAAAAACCAAAACTATTTTGCGGTTACTCTTAGTTAAAATTAAAGTTTGTTTTGTTTAACAACACCACTAGAGCACATTGATTAATTAATCATCGACTATTGGATGTAAAACATTTGGTAATTCTGACACGTAGTCATCAGAGGAAACCCCGCTACATTTTTCCTAATGCGGCAAGAAATCTTTTATATGTACTTTCCCACATGCAGGATAGCACATACCACGGCCGTTCATTCATTTGGTCATTCATTCATTCATCCATTCGTCGGTTCTTTCATTCATTCATTTGTTTGTTCTTTCATTCATGAATTCATCTGTTCTTTCATTCGTCTGTTCATTCATTCATTCATTTATTCAATCAATCAATTACATATTCATTCATTCTTCTGTTCTTTCATTCATTCATTCATTCATTCATTTATCCATCTGTTATTTCATTCATTCATTCTTCTGTTCTTTCATTCATTCATGGATTCATTTATTGGTCTATTCTTTAATTAATTAATTCATTCATTCATTCGTTCATCGGTTCGTTCGTCTATCCATTCCATCAGTCTTTCGTGCTTCTGTCAGTCCTTTGGTTCTTTACTTGGTTCGTTCAATCAATCATTAATATTTTTACTCACTATCTCACTCACTTCTTCATTCGTTCGTCCGTCAGACCTCCCGTTCCTTCCTTCCTTTCTTCTTCCATTTATTAATAAACAAAACAAACTTTCTATATCAAAATTGTCAAATGTTTCACATCCAATAGCTAATGATTAATACATTAATCTAGTGGTGTCGTTAAACAAAACAAATTTGAACTTTAAGTTTACTTGAATTTTTAACGACTGGTATGTCAAAAGCCGTGGTATGTACTATCCTGTCTATGGGATGGTGCATATAAGAGATCCCTTGCTGCTAATGGAACAATTTAGAGCGTTTCCTCTGAAGACTATATTGCAGAATTGCTAAATATTTCATATCCAATAGCTGATGATTAATTAATCAATGTGCTCTAGTTGGTCCTTAATAAATCAACGTGCATTAGGAATGTCATTAAATAAAACATTAAAAACTTAAAAATTCTATTCATCCATTTAATTTGAACTGTTCTAGGTTAAGAACAAGAAACGCTGGAGCCAGGTGATGTACATGTCCTACGTTCTGGATTTTCTTACAAGAAATCGTTTTTATAAATCAGTATAAATCATCTATATCATACATATTCCACAAGTTAAGCAAATCATGTATATTGAATTTTGAACTTCAGATGTAAGCTAGTCAAATAAGACAAGACAAAAAAGAACAATTTGGCCCAGTGTGGAATATGTATGATATAGATGATTTATACTGATTTATAAAAACGATTTCTTAAAATTATTTGTTAAAATGATTTATTTATTTATTTTATTTTATTTTATTTTTAAAAATTTTATTTATTTATTTTTATTATTTATTTTATTTTTAAAAATATTATTTATTTATTTATTCATTTATTTATTGTATGTTTGTTTGTTTGCTGCTGCTGCTGCTGATGATGATGATAACTAGTTTAACGTGCCCATATAGCACTAGGGTTTCGAACACGCCCATCCCGAGTCCGACCTCCGATAAGATCGGTGGCCTGACTCGGGATGGGGGGGGGGGGGGGGGGGGGTTGAAAATAGGCAGAATTTTGAAAACAGCAATTAGTAAAAAAGTTAATAGATAAAAAAAATTAAAAGGTTACAAGCCAAAAATAAAAAGAATTGACTGCTCGGCCGAATATTTATATAATTTGGAGCATTTTAGAAGGACAGTCAACAATTAAATAAGAGAAAGAAGAGAGGATCGGACTATTTAATAACATTTTAAAAAAAGAAGTAATTTCGACATAAATTTTAAAGTTTAAAGTCCGATCGATATGTGTTTGTTTGCATGCCAGTGATACATATGTGTTTGAGTTAAGTACCTAAACAAGTTGTAACCGAATAGACAATGCATTTTTCGTGCAGGGTGTCGTTTCTATTCTATTCGGTTCTATTTCTGGGCTATAAGTGGATATATAGATAAGATAGATATATCACCCATTTTCCAATTATATATATACATACATATATATGTATGTATGTATGTATGTATGTATGTATGTATGTATGTATGTATGTATGTATGTATGTATCTATCTATCTATCTATCTATCTATCTATCTCTATCTATCTATATCTATCTATCTATATATATCTATCTATACATATATATATATATTACATTTGTTACGCCACAGCGAAGGATGAGGAGTGTTTCGTTCTGACCACGGATGCTGACGTCGATTTCACACCGGAGTCTGTGGCGACCCAGCTAGATCTGATGACACGTGACTCGACAGTGGGGGCAGTGTGCGCGCGCACCCACCCCATGGGAAATGGCCCATTGGTGTGGTACCAAACATTTGAATACGCAATTGGTCACTGGTTTCAAAAGGTTAAACATTCGACTTTCTGGTGTAGATACCAGTATATAGTTTAATAAATGTGTTGTTTCAAACTCGTTATATAACTCAACATACATGCATATGGTTTATCAACTCTGCTTTAATTATTTATTCAGTGTATTTTAATGGTATGATTAATGAGAACCGACTATAAGGGAAGGCTATGCATCAAAAGTATCACATAATTAGCTCTAGGTTGTACTATACCAAATAAAATCTAATAGACGACAAATTTAACGTAAATGGTTAACACACTTTATTACAAACCTGTGAGAGATACCAGGAGTTTAATAACAAAATCGTACGTCACTTTGTGAGATACCGTTTTCCTTAACAAAACAGTGCCGAGTTCAGCCAGACCGAGCAGAAAAAACGTCCGCCAAACTGCTTTAAGCGCTTCATGTTAAAAAGAATGACCATCTCGGAAACCAGTCAAAATAGTTCGCAATCGTTAGTAAAAAACGGCTGGCTGAACTTATGTCTGATTTTACTATCAGAAATCAAACTATGTCCCATAATTATTAGTACTACAACCCCTCCCTCAAAGTATTAACAGAATAAACGTCCAGTATTTATTTTCGATACATCCAGATGTTTTTACAACACCTCTAGTTTCCGCACACAATTGTAGTACTTAGTTCTACACACACTCCCCGTGCACATTTATCACCAGTGGCATGACTTGTGATATTAACTGCTCTGTCAAAAGTCCGGTGCACCTCAACCTCTGACCCAGCCGGGTGTTATTTGATTTAGTCTACCTCTAATGGTGTCGTTACAGAAGCCAACTTCTAACTGAAGGCTGCGTTGCTGGATATTGGACTTATCAAGTGTTTGATATCCGATAACAGATGATAAATGTATCAACGTGCGATGGCGGTAACAACATAAAACAAACTCATATCTGACTTACTGCGCATCAGAATTATCAAATCTTTTACTGTTAATCAATGCACTACATTGACATATTTAAACAACACAAACGTTATATGAACGCTATGTGTCAGAATTATCAAAAAGATTTGGCAAACAACATCCCAATTAATGATTAACTTAAATGCTCTTGTGATGCCTCGAAACAAAAACTAATACAAACAATAAAACAAGAACAACAAAACAAAACAGCCACCCCAAAAACAAAACAATAAAATAATGAAACCACAAAAAACAACAACACCAAACCCCAAAACACATTTTAAGTAAAAACTACATGTATGCACATAATTATCAAATATATGGCATACAGTAAATATTATTGATTAATGAATGCTGTTGGTTAAACAAAAACCAGCTTTAACTGAAGATTATATACCAGAACATTTATTAAATGGACATTCCTGAATTTGCTGCAATTTCTAAGATGTTATTGACTAACAGAGACTTTTTAGCGATTGTAATTACATATCAAATATATTTTTCTGCATAAAATATTAGTGTCTGTATATTAAACGTGTTTCTGATCGTTCTAATATTTGTACTAGGTTAAATTTCATTTTATTTCCTCAAATATTTTGTTTTCGTACGTACGAAATTATTTGAAGACATAATACAGTTTGGGCTTCTTACAAATATTAAGACGACCAGAAACACATTAAATATACATACACTGATATTCTAAACAAGAAAATATATTTAATATGTAAGTTTAATTGTAGAATTATTTTATTAGTCGGAAACATCTTACAATGCAGTAAACTCAGGAATATCCCTTTAAATGTTTGACCTCCAATAACATGATTAATTAGTATTATTGTTAATTTTAACAGTTGTTGTTAAACAATCAAACTGTTTTGAAGTATTTGATTGTAGGATTGAATCTCCTTTCAACTGATTTTTCGTTCCAACCAGTGTACCACAATTGGTCAAAGGCCGTGGTATGTGCTATCCTGTCTGTGAGAAAAAGTGCATATAAAAGATCCCTTGCTACATTAAGAAAAATGTAGCGGATTTCTTCAGATGACTACGTGTCAGAATTACCACATATTTGGCACCCAGTAGCCGATAATTAATTAATTAATTAATTAATGTGCTCTAGTGGTGTCGATAAACAAAAACAAGCTTTAACTTGTTTTGTTTATTTCAGGCTGCCGAACATGTTCTGGGGTCTGTGTTGTGTGCACTGGGTTGTTTCAGCGTCTATCGGTGCCGAGCCATCAAGGAAATCCTGCACATATACGCAACCAGCGTAGAACACGCCTCTGACTTCCTCACCAGGGATATGGGCGAGGATCGATGGTTGTGTACGCTCATGGTGTGTAGAAATAGAAGTAGAAGTTATATTGTTCTGTTTGACTTCCTCATCGAGGGTATAGGCGAGGATCGCTGTCTGTGCACGCTCATGGAATGTAGAAATAGAAGTAATATTGTTCTGTGTTTGACTTCCTCATCAAGGTTATAGGCGAGGACCGCTGGCTGTGCACGCTCATGGTATGTAGAAGTATAGGTTATATTGTTCTTTGTTTGACTTCCTCATCATGGATATAGGAGAGGACCGCTGGTTGTGCACGCTCATGGTATGTAGAAATAGATGTAGAAGATGTATTGTTCTGTTTGACTTCCTCATCAATGATATGGGAGAGGACCGCTGGCTGTGCACGCTCATGGTATGTAGAAATAGAAGTTATATTGTTCTGTGTTTGACTTCCTCATCAAGGATATTATAGAGGACCGCTGGTTGTGCACGCTCATGGTATGTAGAAATAGAAGTCATATTGTTCTATGTTAGACTTCCTGATCAATGATATGGGAGAGGACCCCTGGCTGTACACGCTCATGGTATGTAGAAACAGAAGTAGAAGTTATATTGTTCTGTGTTTGACTTCCTCATCAAGGATATGGGCGAGGACCCCTGGCTGTGTAAGCTCATGGTATGTAGAAATAGAAGTAGAAGTTATATTGTTCTGCGTTTGACTTCCTTATCAAGGATATGGTCGATGTGCACGGTCATGGTATGTAGAATTAGAAGTTATATTGTTCTTTGTTTGACTTCTTCATCAATGATATGGAAGAGGACCGCTGGATGTGCACGCTCATGGTATGTAGAAATAGAGGTTATATTGTTCTTTGTTTGACTTCCTCATCAAGGATATGTACGCTCATAGTATGTATAAGTACTTGACATTTGCGTTTGTCCAGGTGCTCCCTTTGGCATCCAAAACGTTTTATGGTAGGTAGACATTTGGAGGCTATGGTATGTAGTAGTACATGACAGATGCGTTTCTAAAGAACCCTGAGTGCATTCAAAATGTTTATCGTAGACATTTGGAGGCTATGGTAAGTAGAAATACCTGACAGTTGCCTTTGCCCAAGATCTTGTGAGGCCATTCAAAATGATTTGTGGTAGACATGTGGAGGCTATATCAATTAAATGCGAAGCATCACTGACCAAAATGATTTTCGAATGAAGAGGTTCACAACGTAACCGACTGGCGGTTCGCGTGGACTGAAAGTTGCGTAACCACTACGCGAACAGAACGATGGTCCGCTTGAAATAGTATGCCCTGCTTCACGTACCACAACTCTATGCACTGGTTCCATACCTGGTCTAGCCGAAGTGTTTGTTTTTGTCTTTTGGAAGATTTTATTTGTAAAGTAGGTCTAGGATCGATCCCATCGGTGGGACCATTAGGCTATTTCTCGTTCCACCCACTGCACCACGACTGGTGTATAAAAGGCCGTGGTATGTGCTATCCTGTCTTTGGAATGGTGCATATAAAAAATCCCTTGCTACTAATGGAAACACTATGTCAAAATAACCAAATGTTTGACATCCAATAGCCGATGATTAACAAATCAATGTGAAAAGTGGATGGCACATTGAATGCTGCGCGGCGTCGGAAAACTGTACGAGCTGTCCTCAGGAGTTTGAAGACAACGTAGACGCTTTTCTCATTTATTATGTATTATGGGCGATCACACTGGCCCGAATGAGCTTCCGTTTGTTTTCCGTATGCGAAAGTGGTGTGATTTTTTAAACTGGCCGAATGTCCCTCCGAATGTGTTTTCCCCAATGTATCACCGAATGCTTTCCGTTTGTTTTCCGAATGTTTTCGGTATGGTTTCAGAATGCTTTCAGAATAGACCGAATACTTCCCGCATGTTGACTTCGAAAGGTTTCCTTTCCGAACGCTTGCCGTATGCTTTCCGAATGCTTTCAGAACACGGCGAATCGACCTAGAATGGACTGAACTCGTTCCGCATGCGTTCCCGCAAGGGTTTGGAAAGCATTCGGAAAGGATTTGTCATGTTCTATGTCCATTCGGGGTGTTCGGAAAGCATACGGAACATACTGTGCATTCTGGAAGTGTACGAGCAGTTCGGAAAATGTTCTGAAAGAATACTGGAAGGGTTCTGGCTATTCGTTATACATTCGGCGGCATAAATGAAAAAAAAAATCCGGAAAGGATACTGAAAACGTTCGGAAAGCTTTCGTCATGTTCTAGGTCCATTCGGGTGTTCGGAAAGCATACGGAACCCAGCACCTCCAAATTTTCATTCCGAATGCACCAAGAACTAGACGCATGCTTCCCGAACGTTTTCCGTACATGCCGTATGCTCCTAGAATGCTTTCCGAATACTTCCCGAATACACATGGACGCCACATTCGGATGGTCGAAGGAAATTATTTTGAACATGCACAACAAATTTTTGGAACTCCCGAATGCCGTTCCGTATGCATCCGTACGGAGCCAAACAGCCAGTATGCTCCTAGAACACACCGAATGATTCCCGAATATGATCCGTTCGCTCCCCGAACACCCAAATTCCTATTCGGAAAACAAACGGAATGACATTCGGGCCAGTGTGATTGGGCCATTAATTTATTGATTTTTATCAATGTACAGAATGGATGGCGCATTGAATATTGCGTGGCGTCAGAGAACAGCATGAATTGTCTTCAGGAGTTTGAAGAGTTCTACAAACAGCGCAGGCACGTTTCTCATTTATTTATTTATTTTAATCAAGGTACAAAGTGGATGGCGCATTGAATACTGTGCGGTGTCAGAAAACAAGCCGAATTGTCCTCGGGAGTTTGAAGAGTTCTACAAACAGCGAAGGCGCTGGATCGCGTCAACGATAGCGAATCTGATGCTGATCCTCCAGGAATGGAGAGTTATCACCCGTGTGAACCAGGGCATCTCTGTCCTGTTCATCCTCAACCAGGCGTTGCTGCTGTTCTCAACACTCATATCCCCCGGCACCGTCATCCTCGTTGTAGCTGGTGAGTGTGTTGACTGTCATATAAAATTACCCATAACTAGGGTTGTCTGTTACTTCATGTTTGTCCGCCTCTGACTTAAGGCCTGTTTACATGCACCTATATACCCTTGTGGCAAATTTGCCGTCTGGGGCAAAAATACCTATAGGAGGTAAATTTTATCATGTAAACGCATTTACCTCCTGGGGTAAACATACCCCTAGGTGGTAATTTGCCCCATGTTATCAGGTGGAGCAAGTCTGTTACCCCCATGGTAAAAATACCACCCAGAGGCAAAAATGTCATATAAACGCTGTTATGAATTATTTAATAGAGGCAAATAAAAAACCTTACATCTCGGAGTGCTGATGACAGTACTTACTATAACTTGTAACGATCATAATGGTGTTCACATTGTTGAGCCCAGTGCGTGGGGAAAATGACATGCCACATGAAACATACAACCATGTTTCATGCAACATGTACTGAACTTTTTGTGATTTAGCAGGAAAGCTAGTTTAGTTAGTGATCCGTTTTTTTTTTTGCTGCTGCAAGATACGTTTATTTCGGTTAAGTTTCAGTTTTATTTTACCTTTTAACCAAATAATAGTATACTTCAAAATCACTTATTATTTAAAAGAAATTTCACTACGTTGACACAATGAACACTTTAAAAAAACATAGATTGGCTTGTGGGTATAGCTGTTAATAAAATATATCTTTATTTCGGGTGTGTGTGTGTGTGTGGGGGGGGGGGGGGGGGTCACATTTCTTTTACTTTTTTCACCAAATATGAAAACGTCACTTGTAAGTACAATATTTGTACATGTGCGTATACATAGTGTGGATCACTTTAATTAAAATGTCCTCTGCATCGATCATGAGCAAACTGAAGTGTGAGTGCTTCACGAGCGGTCACTCCACTGGCATTTGGCTGTTCTTGTAGCTGACACGTTTAATGTACAACAGAGAGATCAAGTCAGTTCAACCACTTTGGATCAAATAGCTCTTTTTCCTTTTCACATATGTTATGCAATGTTACGGCAGCTGCTTTTATTGTTGGAGCAAAGTTGACATCGACGTCTGTTCTCTTGGTGAATCTTCTCCACCTTCCCTTGAAATGAGCAAAGGCATTTTCAATTCTCACATGTGCACGGCTCAGTCTATAGTTAGAGTATGCTTTCTACTCTGTGGGGGCTTCTCTATTACCGTAGGGATTAAGGAGCCAAGAGCACATGGGATAGGCTGGGTCTTCTATCAGCACAACTGGCATATCAACTTCCTTTCCAGCTATCATCACTCGGCGCCGCCACTGTGGTGTTTGCAGTAGGAGACCATCTTCTGCTACAGCTGTTAACATTGAGTTTGAGAACACCCTAGCGTTGTATACTCTGCCAAGCCATCATATGCACACATCTGCCAATCAGTATGCATCATCGCACACAGCCTGCATTATTACAGAGTACCAACCTTTCCTGTTAACGTTTGTTTGTTTGTTTGTTTTATTTAACGACGCCGCTAGAGCACATTGATTTTTTATCTTATCATCGGCTATTGGACGTCAAACATATGGTCATTCTCACACTGTTTTTAGAGGAAACCCGCTGTCGCCACATAGGCTACTCTTTTTACGACAGACAGCAAGGGATCTTTTATTTGCGCTTCCCACAGGCAGGATAGCACAAACCATGACCTTTGTTGAACCAGTTATGGATCACTGGTCGGTGCAAGTGGTTTACACCTACCCATTGAGCCTTGCTGAGCACTCACTCAGGGTTTGGAGTCGGTATTTGGATTAAAAATCCCATGCCTCGACTGGGATCCGAACCCAGTACCTACCAGCCTGTAGACCGATGGCCTGCCACGACGCCACCGAGGCCGGTCCCTGTTAACGTAGTCAGCGTGGCAGTGTTGAGGAGCAATGATTGGAATGTGTGTCGCATCTGTTACCCCAGAAGAGTTAGGAGACTTCCATTTTTCTTCAAAGCTTTAGATATCTTGTTTGAGTTCATCAATCCCAGGGAACAGATTGTGGATTTGTGAACACCAAAACGATTATCAACAGTACGGTATTCTACTGTTGTAGCTAAGTAGTATACCAGTACTGCCACCCTATGCTCTGTGGTCTAAGCTTCTCGAACCCGTGACTCCTTCTGGAGGTATGGTTGAAGTTTATCACATAGAATATCAAACATGGCACGAGATATTCTAAAGTTCTCTCTCCACAATGTGTCGTCAAAAGTTTGCAACACAGTTAAATTCCACCAGCTTCTGCTTCGTTCTCTCTGCTATATTCTACGCTGTCTTAATAATAATGCAGTTACGCTAAGAATAATAGTTTGAGTCAATCTCTCTCTTCGTCGTTTTCTTACCCAAAAACTGTACTTGTCCAGGGTCAAATAGAAATCGAATGAATGAAACACCCCACTTACGTTATAAATTATATAAACCCAACATGAATCTGCCCTTTACCCCTAGGGACAAATTCACCACAGAGGGCAAAATTAGCTATCTGTATGTATAAAGGACCAGTCTTTTCCCCTCTTTTTCTCTCTCTCCTTTTCCTGCGTCTACCATTCTCGCCCCTCCCTTCTCTCTCTTTTTCTGTATCTTTCTTCCATGTCCAAGTTACGGTGGTACTACTGAATATAGACTATTCCTATTCAATAAGATATGTTTCCCATATTTCGATTTAGCATAGAATTAACGTGCATATACCATAATTGTGGTTCAATCTCCCCATTCTCTCCCTATCTCTGTCTCTCTCCCTCTTTCGCCATCTCTGCCTCTATCACTCATCCCCGTCCTCTTTCTGTCTCCTTTCCCCCTATCTTTCTCCACCAAAACCTACCACTAGTCTCTATATCCCTCTTTCTTTTCTCTCTGTCTCTAACTCCCCCTCGATCTCTGTCTATCTGTGTCTCTGTCTGTCTGTCTGTTTTTTTCTCTCTCTCTCTATACACACAAACACACACGCACAGACACACACGGACACACACACACACACACACACACACACACACACACACATATATATATATATGTGTGTGTGTGTGTATGCATATATGCATGCATATATATATATATATATATATATATATGTGTGTGTGTGTGTGTGTGTGTGTGTGTGTGTGTGTGTGTGTGTGTGTGTGTGTGTGTGCCCGTCCCCTCGTACTCAACATATACAGCATCTGTAACATCACTGACAGGAGCTGGGGTGAGATACGTTGTATTTATTTGACTTTTGTGGGTTGTTTTTGTTTTCTTTATCGTTGAGTTTAGTGGGAGACATACATTACCTTCTGGACTTGGTACTTTGGCACAGTTTAGGGGACGAGACTTAGTTTAGTCGTACGGCGCTCGCCTGATGCGCGATCAATCAAGGATCGATCCCCGTTGGTGGGCCCAGTGGGCTATTTCTTGATCCAGCCAGTGTTCCACAATGAAATAATCATATATGATATATATGCCCAAACCACAAGACGCTGACGCGTCAGACGCAACAGTGACGCATCCAGTATGTATGAGCCTTCATTGTGGATGTGTTGTTTTATCTACAGGAACAAGGGAAAAGAAAATCGAATCTTCTATAACAAAGGAACCGTGGCAAAGACAAGTAAAATTCTGGTTCAAGAAGATATTTTTGTAAGTATTTTGTAACGACCACCGTGCCAGTGTTAAGTTCTAGTGTATAGAACGACTTTACAATGTGCAAAATAATAGACTTAGACATATATAAACACGCGATCGCACGCATGCACGGACGTAAAGGCACACACGTACACACACGCCCGCACACCCACACCCACACACACACACGGAACACAAATTCTTCGAAATATTGAAAGAAAAATCAATGACTAGTGTAAGGAATTTGATGGAAGTATTTTTTTTTTTATGATCGTTCATCGATTAAAAATCGGCTGGCACCAACTGATCAACTTTTGGATACATTTCCTTCCTTCCTTCCATACGCGCCTCCTGAAAGTTGTTTTATTACGAAAACATGGAAACCCTGCCACTTAGTTATTTTGTATGGGCGTTGTTGTTGTATTAAATTAAGACACTTCTTGACGTTTGCCTTTTAGCCATGCCTTGTGGCCATAATGCCCTAAAAATTGACTTTGCCTCTCAATTTGCAGGGATAAATTCTCAGATACAAGTAAGACATATGATAGTTTTTATTTAATTGTATTCAAGTTTAAACCAAACAAAATAATAATGTGTAGTTCCAATTACATAAGCCACTTTCTTTTCCTTTTAACTCGTTTTCGTGCTTATATCCAGAGATTAATTTTACTAGTAGAATGCATTTCATAACTTCTTGTTTTAAAATTGTACGGGGGGCGATACCCCCGTACCCCCTAGAAACTTTGCTTTGCGACCTCCCATGTATAGTCCGTCCCACGGGGAACGCTTTTTTTCATACCACACATTATACATTTCTGAGCCGTTTGTTTTCTAAATTGCACACAGAAAGACTTTTCCTTTTCTTTTTACGTCAAACCAAACTGAAAAAAAAACAACAAACCCCACAACATGTTTGTATGAGGATGGGACGGAATATAAGTCAGCCCTTCCCTCCCATGCCTGCCTTACATCAATAATTTGTATGGTTATAGTTGCTGCTCCACCAAAGAAAACAGAGAGACGACGCAAACATTTGACGTAGAAGTGCAAGTTAGTCCAGTCAGAAAAGACAGCACTTCGACAAGCGGCGACCTCCATGATACATATATGTCTGTAGATTCCTCCTCTCAGTTGGAGCACCCAAGCGAGTCGACAAGAGCCAATCAAGGTACATTATAATCCTTTCCCTCGCCTGATCCGCGGTCGGTCTGGGATCGATCCCCGTCGGTGAGCTCTTTGGGCTTTTTCTCCTTCTAGCCAGTGCATCAGTACTGGTTTTATCAAAGGTCGTGGTATGTGCTGTCCTGTTTGTTTGATGGTGCATATAAAAGATCCCTTGCTAGAAATGGAAAAAAATTAGCGGGTTTCCTCTCTAAGAGTATACGTCAAAATTACAAAATGCTTGACAACCAACAGCCGATGATTAATAAATCCGATCAATAAGAGCTAATCAATGTACATATAGTCTTTCCCCTCGCGGCCTCGCCTGGTGCGCGATCGGTTTGGGATCGATTCCCGTCAGTAAGCTCTTTGGGCTATTTCTCGTTGTAGCTAGTGCACGAAGACTGGTTTATCAAAGGCTATATATAGTCTTAGAGAGGAAACCCGTTACATTGTTTTTGTCATTAGTAGCAAGTGGCTTTTTATATGCACCATGCCACATACAAGATAGCACATACCATGGCATTTGATATACCAGTCGTGTTGCACTAGCTGGAACGAGAAATAGTCACCGACTGGGATCTATTCTAGACCGACCGCGCATGAAGCGAGCGTTTTACAACTGGGCTACGTTCCACCCTTCCTTAAAAAAAGATTACTAGGAATCGTTTCATACTACTTCACTTCATTGTATTACTAGGACTGTCGATTACACTTCATTGTATTACTAGGACTATCGATTTCACTTCATTGTAATACTAGGACTGTCGATTACACTTCATTGTATTACTAGGACTGTCGATTTCACTTCATTGTAATACTAGGGTAGTCGGATTTCAGGACTGTCGATTTCACTCATTGTATTACTAGGACTGTCGATTTCTCTTCATTGTATTACTAGGGTAGTCGGATTTCACTTCAATGTATTACTAGGACTGTCGATTTCACTTCATTGTGTTACTAGGACTGTCGATTGCCAAATATTTGACATCCAACAGCCGATGATTATTAAATCAATGTGCTCTAGTGGTGTCGTTGCATTGCATTACGTTACATTAAAATATATTACATTACACTACATTTCATTACATTATATTATATTATATTACATTATTATATTACATTATATTTGATTACATTACATTATTACATTACATTACATTACATTCTATTCCATTCGTTCCATTGCAATACAATACATTCCATTACATTCCATTACATTCCATTACATTCCTACAATGCAATACGTTACATTACATTTCATTACATTACATTACGTTATATTATATTACATTTCATTACATTACATTATATTATATTGTCGATAGGTGGCAGCAGTGAAAGTGAAGACAGCGGAAGTTCTGAAGTGGAAGATGATATTGCGCTCCTGTTTTCAGTGGAGGACTGGTTACCAGACGAGCTTAAGGTATACGCTGATAATAGCAGGATAATACACTGTCTAACATAAATGTTAAAACATCAAGGAAAACAAGATTTCCCCCAGATAAATCACATGTAGTGATGATAACTAATCCTTGCATTGTGCCTCAAACTCTGTCACACCAGCTAGTGGATCTCGATATCAGGCCGTGGTATGCTCTATTCTGTATGTGGGATGATGCATATAAAAACAAAAATATCTCATTCTACTCACAGAAAAATATAATGGGTTTTCTTTAACACAATTTGTCAATTACCAAATGTTTGACATCCAATAGCCCGATACTTAATAACTCAATATGTGTCGTTAAAGATTTTTTTTTTTTTAATTTATCCTTTAAAAGTATCTGAACTCGGTAATATATTTTTGAAGGTACTCCCATTTTGATTTGATTATCCAATAAAATATCTTATTCACTGGCATAGCAAGCGGAGGGTGGGTGGGCAGGGGCACTTTTCTTGACCCAGTAGCAGCAGCGATGGTTTTATATATATATATATATATATATATATATATATATATATATATATATATATATATATATATGTATATATATATATATGCGTGTGTGTGTATATGTGTATGTGTATATGTATATGTATTTGTATATGTATTTGTATATAATATAATATAATATAATATAATATAATATAATATGTGCGTATGTGTCTGTCTATCTGTGTATATGTGCCCCCCCCCCCTCCCCCCACTTTTTGGCACCTTTCTACGCAACTATTATTATATGCAGATTTAATTAAAATTATACTACTAGTTCCGTCTCTTAATTATTATGTCAATCATTTCACTTGAACAGCAGTAGGGACATAAGAAATCGACTGTCATTCATCTGTTTGTAAATCAGTCCATCATAAAAGAATGTTGTCTCCTTTTGAAGAATTTATTGATGTATCACTCACAAATTGATTAAAATTGCGTAGCGTAGCAAAGCGATTTATACTAAACATGTGACTGTTATAAATCAACAAATTCACATACAAATAGGAAGATAAAATTATTTTATAATTACAAACAACACTTCTATTTAGTTTTACTAAAACCAAATTAATAATAACATATTTTATAATCAGTTTATAACGTCCTTTCCTTTACCTTTTTACGTAATGACGTCCCATTTGACCATATGACCTAATGTTTCGGCTTTGTGCTATTAAATCTTTTAATCTAGACTCGAGACCTCTAGTAGAGTCTGAGACACTAATGTCATGACAACGCCATACAAATTGTATGCGTGAGACGTCATTTAGGAGATAACCATGTGGAGTTTTTAGAATTGCGGGTGTTATTGTCTATTTAATCCCAAATAGACAATAACACCCGCAAATATAAAAACTCAATATGGTTATGTCCATTGTAAACTGGATAGTTTTTCAACGGAACTAACTGAATATTTGGTATTTCTTGCAAAAAATACCTGGCTACAATCTAACTGTAGATCCTTGAATCATCAACGTCGCCTGTTCCAATTGCTAATGACGTCACTTTCTAATGACATCATTAGCTTTCCGGGTGTTATTGTCTATTTGATCCCGGAAAAAGAATGTAATTAACCAATCACAATACAGAACACACTCGCCATCAGTTTACAATTGAGATTGAGTCTGGACTCTAAAAGTTTTATAAGCACGGGCCCAGAGGTCTATCGAATAATAGTATTCAGGTGGGCGAAATTTTTGGGCGACGTCGCCCAATCAGAATAGAGTAAATCTTATAACGGGCCTTTAAAAAGAAGTTTGTAAATTGTATTTTATTTGAGTGTGGTCGAGATCTGGACAAATTTGGTTCCTATTCTGTCATTCATGGTTTCAGACAATATGCGCAATCGTTTCGATATCATGGCTTTGACAACACGATGTTTATTTCTGGGATGAACGAGAAGGAACTGAAGGATATCGGGATTAAGACGGAGACCCACAAACAGTTCATTCTGGACCAGATCGAACTCTTGCCAGCATTTGAAATCGAATATCACGTCCCAGTAAGTTTTAATAAAACACATTAGGCCATATGACAAATATTTATACGACGGCACACACACACACACACACACACACACACACACGTGTACCAGTCATACACGCACAGGTGACAGTCATACACGCTCAGGTGACAGTCACACACACATAAATGACAGTCACACACACACACACACACACACACACACACACACACACACACACACACACACGTGCCAGTCATACACGCACAAGTGACAGTCACACACACACAAATGGCAGTCACACACACCACACACACACACACGACATATCTCCATGTACACAGTCACTAGCACACAGACAGAGTCCATATGACGTTTAAACAACACCATAATTGTAAGTCGACTGTTTCACCATTAAGATATTTGCGACCCCGGGGGACATTCTCAATCACACATATGTACTAGACAGAGATCATATGGCGTTTAGACAACACCATAATTGTAACATTCGACTGTTTCACTATTAGGAGATTTGTGACCTCAGAGCACATTCTCAATCACACATATGTACTAGACAGAGTTCATATGACGTTTAGACAACACCATAATGAACACTGTCGGGTGTTTCACTTTTAGGATATCTATGAGAGTAGATCCTTCCTACTTCGCCTGTAGAAGAATTACCACTCCTGAGACTCATTCAACTTATTTTCGTGTTTGTATCCAATTAAGGTTCACACACGCTGTCCTGGGCACACACCTCAGCTATCTGGGCTGTCTGTCCAGGACAGTAGGTTAGTTGTTAATTGTTAGTGAGAGAAAAGAGGGTGTAGTGGTCTTACACCTACCCACTGTGTCGTTAAAACTCGCTCTGGGTGGGAGCTGGTACCGGGCTGCGAACCCTGTACCTACTAGCATTATGTCCGATGGCTTAGCCACAACACAACAGAGGCCGGTCACTCCCAAGACCAAGACCAAGACCAAGTCCAGCATGTTTAACGTGCACATTCAGAGCAAGCTGCTCCTCCGTCCAGAACAGGAAAGGTGGGGTGGGTAGAAGGGGGACCGCCTGCACTGGCAGGTTCCAGGGAGCACCAGCAGTCCGACTGTAGCCGGTAACAGGCGGAGGGTGGTATGGTGCTATGGAATTTGGAATGTCCCGTAGGTTTAAGTCAAAGAGAATGGGTGCGCATTTTGATGTAGAACAAATTAGGCGCAATTTTGAACGGTCGATCGAAAAAAGAAAAGGTCGCCCCCAAGACTTAATTTAAGTCTTATATAACGCTCTCCAGAAGGAAGTGTTACATATTCATTGTATTGCTTTGTTTTTTACAGGTGAGTATCAAGGAATGACTGGACGCGGTTGGCCTGACTATGTATCAGGACTCCTTTAAGAGATGTCATATTCTCAAACCCAAGGATCTGAGAATTCTAAAAACCTTCGGAACACAAGAAGTGAAAAAGGAACTCAAAATAACGAAAGCTGGTAAGAAGAAAAAAATATATTTTGGTTATTTTTTGACGAAGCCATTAAGCGTTTTGCTCACGGTTATTTTTGTGTCAAACGTAGCTGTAATTGTAATAGTCCAAGTGGTATGCCTTTGATACCTTTTCCTAAGAGTTCACAATTCTGAACATCCAGTACTGTACATGGGTGACATAGAATAAAAGAAACTTGTTTATCAGATGTTCCCACACTTGCCCTCTGTTTAAAACAGTGATTTAGTATTGCTCTTAAATTATTGTACTGACTTTAAATTATTGATGTTACATATTATTTACTTGCATGTATCTTACGAAAGTAAATTGGTAACATCGGTATTCTGTAAACCATATGAAAGGGTCATAAAATGTTTACGACACTATATTAGTGTGACATGCCCATAGTTAATGGAATTAAGAACTCAATATTTAAAGGCATACTGTCACGGATTTAAGAACTTTATTTCTCTAAAAATGGATAATAAATAAAAATTACATTAATTTTTGGAAAGAAAATCTAGCTATCGCATCACCTTCACTGAGCCATGATGGAGTGAAATCCATGTCAACCCTTTCGGCAATTTTAGTTTTTGAATTATGGACTATTTCCATAATTCAATTATTTTTACAAAACATCATAATAAATGGAGTATGGTGGTTATGAACACGGTTGAATAAAGTACATTTAGGAACAAATCAAATTATTTTTGTTCAGGTAATACTTTGTTAGACCATAAAATAGGTCAGTGGTCTGTGAAAATATGTATTTAATGGAGAATGCACAAGGAGTTGTAGATTCGTAAAAAAAATAATTCACGAGCCACGTAATTACTAATATTGTTAAAATAAGTCGGCTTACATTTGGATTTATGGCAAAAGTTTCTTAAGTTTTGTAGTGAGTGTCTTACTGTTTTTATTCGGTTAATTTTCATATTTATGACCAAAATCATATTTATGACCAAGTCAGAGTCCAAATGATATTACAAAAAATGTCTTGAATTACTCTGTTTCGCTTAAATGATGAGTTCCATTAGTTAAGGGGCTGTTCGTAGTCAAGTGGTAACACACTCGCTAGATAGACACACATATGCAGATACAGAGAGAGAGAGAGAGAGAGAGAGAGAGAGAGAGAGAGAGAGAGAGAGAGAGAGAGAGAGAGAGAGAGAGAGAGAGAGAGAGAGAGAGGGGGGGGGGGCGAAGATGCAGAGAGAGACAGAGAGACAGACAGAGAGAGAGAGAGAGAGAGAGAGAGAGAGAGAGAGAGAGAGAGAGAGAGAGTGAGGGAGAGAGAGGGGAAGAGAGAGAGATAGAAGGAGAGAGAGAGAGAGAGAGAGAGAGAGAGAGAGAGAGAGAGAGAGAGAGAGGGAGAAGGGAAAAGAGAGAAAGAGGCATAGACTAAAATGCAGAGACAGAGAGAAGTAGGGCTTGTCCTTAGAACGCGCCGTGTATAACACGTCTTACGATATATAGTCTTTGGGGTACACCTAAAACAATTTGTGTTATCTTGTTGTTTGCTTGAAACATACAAACCACATTCTCTCTCTCTCTCTCTCTCTCTCTCTCTCTCTCTCTCTCTCTCTCTCTCTCTCTCTCTCTCTCTCTCTCTCTCTCTCTCTCTCTCTCCTGACTTACGTTGTTTATTTGGTAGATGAGAAAAACGCTATAAATATGAAAGGGAAGATGCATGCCTTCCCTACCCAGTACCTGAAGAAATATCATACTAGGGAATATAATTTCTGGAAGAAGTTAAAAGATGAATGTCTCAAACCCGGCACAAAGGCATTCGGGATAGAAGAGGAGTTGAAAGGTAAAATTATTTACATTTTTGTACAGGTAATTAATCAGACAGGAACGAGTTAAAGAACAGAGTACATACAAATGAATGAAAGGATGGGCAGGTGAATAAATGAACGAATAAATCATTATGAATGGCTATATGGCTTGATGGATGGATGAAACAAATGGAGGATGGATGAATGAATGCATGCATGGATGGATCATTAATAACGTTTTCTTTACCATTGTATAATAATTAATAGCCGATATATTTGTCATGCTGGGGTGTCATTAAATGATTTGATGGATGTTGTATAGATGGATATAGTTTATTGCGAGTGATTATGGATGGGAGGGATTATTAATAGCTGAATGGACAAATGGATAAATATCGATAGACAGTCGGAATACAAGATAATTAATACTAGTCGAAGGATGGATGAGTTGATGGCTAGCTGGCTGACTTTAGCCTGAAGAGTAATTGAATTAATACACAAATGAAGGAAGGAAATGTTTTATTTAACGACGCACTCAACACATTTTATTTACGGTTATATGGCGTCAGACATATGGTTAAGGACCACACAGATATTGAGCGAGGAAACCCGCTGTCACAATTTCATCGGCTACTCTTTTCAATTAGCAGTAAGGGATCTTTTATATGCACCACCGCATAGACAAGATAGCCCATACCACGGCCTGTGGTGTACCAGTCGTGGTGCACTGGCTGGAGCGAGAAATAGCGGAATAAGTCCACTGACGGGGATCGATCCCAAACCGACCGCGCATGAAGCGAGCGTTTTACCACTGGGCTACGTCTCAACCCTGATACACGAATGAATGCACTGGAGACTACGGATGGTTGAATGTATGGATGGTTGAATGTATGGATGGTTGAATGTATGGATGGTTGAATGTATGGATGGATAAATGGATGGATGGATGAACTAATCAATGAAAGGTGACAATCATACAATGAGAAATGTCCTTTTACGCCTGGCGAAAACCATGCAACAAATGCCGTGTTGATTGTAAACTGAACGAACGATCTTCTTTTCAATTAAAGGCACA
Organism: Gigantopelta aegis; assembly: GCF_016097555.1. Taxonomy (NCBI): domain Eukaryota; kingdom Metazoa; phylum Mollusca; class Gastropoda; order Neomphalida; family Peltospiridae; genus Gigantopelta; species Gigantopelta aegis. The sequence continues at coordinate 27,364,480 of NC_054703.1, read as the reverse complement.
TTCCTGAGTTTACTGCAATTTTAAAGATGTTACCTACTAACAGAGACTTTTTTACGAGTGTAATTACATATCAAATATATTTTTCTGCATACAATATTAGTGGTTGTATATTAAACGTGTTTCTGGTCGTTCTAGTATTTATACTAGGATAAATTTCATTTTATTTCCTAAAAAAAAATTGGTTCGTGCGTATGGAATTATTTGAAGACAAAATCCAGTTTGGCTTTCTTACAAATAATAAGATGACCATCAACACATTGAATATAAAGACATTGATATTCTAAACAAGAACATATATTTAATGCGTATTTTTAGACGT